>NW_021963420.1:0-100268 GCF_901765095.1 Microcaecilia unicolor
GCTGCTGATTTGCGCTTGCCACAGTTAGAACAGCGCTTTACAGTCTCCGCAGCCATCGCCGAAAACGGCGGTAAAATTCAAAATGGCGGTTCGCGCCAAAAACGTCCCGATCGCGGGCCCACCCTGGAGGAGTCAGAAAACACTCTTACCTCACTAGACCGAGTATCACAGCTCCGGTCCTGCAGAAGAATCTCAAGAAAAACCTCTTTTCCAAGATCGCTTTTTTTTTTTTTTTTTTTAAACGCTGTGAAAAAAGCAGAGGCAAAAGAGGTAAATAAAATCACTCCGGAGGCTCAGAAAAGTGGGAAAGGCAGGGAAAGGCGAACCAATGTGCCTGCATCCACTGAGTGGGAAAGGACAGGGAAAAGCAAGCTAATATGTCCACATCCACGGGGGCATGGGTAAGGCAGGGAAAGGGCTGACCTATGTGCCTTCAAAGTGAAGCTGCTATAGCTTCTAACACCCCGGCTAACAACTGGCAAGCCAGGAGCCACCCCCAGGCAGATTTTTGATGGCGCTCGAAGAAGCTGCAGCCACCCTGCTTGGGGAGATAGAGATGTAACAAAAAAATTAAAAATACTGAAGAGGCAGTGGAACTAGCTGGCCATGAGGCACTGTGAAAAGTTGAGTGCTCTCTATCTCCCCCTGCTGGTTGATGGACACAACCCATATGTAATGGCTTCATCTGCTTGATGACAAGGCAGGTAAAATTATGTATAATCATACCTGATAATTTTCTTTCCATTAATCATAGCTGATCAATCCATAGACTGGTGGGTTGTGTCCATCTACCAGCAGGTGGAGATAGAGAGCAAACTTTTGCCTCCCTATATGTGGTCATGTGCTGCCGGAAACTCCTCAGTATGTCGATATCAAAGCTCCATCCGCAGGACTCAGCACTTAGAGAATTACACCCACAAAGGGACACTCTGCCCAGCTCACCACCGCCGAAACGGGGGAGGGGAAGTAACCCAGCTCATCCCCACACAAGTGGGGGAGGGGAATCCGTCCAGCTCATCCCCGCGGAGCGGGGGAGGGACACCACACCCGCCGATGCGGGGGGATCTGGCTTATCCTGCAACCGCAACCGCGGGAGGAGCTGACTGACCCGAACACCGCCGAAGCGGGAGGGGTACAAAGCTGCCCTACAGCCGCACGAAGCGGGAGGGAGTGCCGGCAGAATTTAAATCTCAATCCAGCCCCGTAAAACGGAGGGGAGAGGAATGCAGCAGCTCACTGTAACACAAACTCGTCTCAACTCTTGAAGAATCCAAGTGAAGGAAGAACTTGAACGCGAAGTCTTTCTGAAGTAACTGAAGACTAAACTTGAACCTGAAATGCAACCAGAATAAAAACAGTACAGATATCTGGGAGGGGCTATGGATTGATCAGCTATGATTAATGGAAAGAAAATTATCAGGTATGATTATACATAATTTTACCTTCCATATCATCAAGCTGATCAATCCATAGACTGGTGGGATGTACCGAAGCAGTACTCACCCAGGGCGGGACATAGAAATCCCTGACCTCAACACTGAAGCTCCAAACCGGGCCTCCGCCCGTGCAGCCACAGTCAAACGGTAATGCTTGGAGAATGTATGAGCCGAAGCCCAAGTTGCCGCCTTGCATATCTCTTCCAAGGAGACGGATCCGGCCTCTGCCATCGAGGCCGCCTGAGCTCTCGTGGAGTGAGCCTTCAGCTGGATAGGCGGCACCTTCCCCGCGGCCACATAAGCCGCTGCAATGGCTTCCTTGACCCATCTTGCCACTGTAGGCTTAGCAGCCTGCAGACCCTTACGAGGACCTGCAAACAGGACAAACAGATGATCCGATTTCCGGAAATCATTGGTCACTTCCAAGTATCTGATGATGATTCGTCTCACATCCAGATATTTAAGAGCAGAGTACTCCTCTGGGTAGTCCTCCCTACGAAAGGAAGGGAGACAGAGCTGCTGATTCACATGGAAGCGAGAAACAATCTTGGGCAGGAAGGAAGGCACTGTGCGAATAGTCACTCCTGCCTCAGTGAACTGCAGAAAAGGCTCTTGACATGAGAGCGCCTGGAGCTCGGAAACTCTTCTGGCTGAAGTGATAGCCACCAAAAAGACTGCTTTCAACGTCAGGTCTTTCAGAGATGCCCTCGACAAGGGTTCAAAAGGCGGCTTCTGCAATGCTCTTAGCACCAGGTTGAGATTCCGCGCAGGCACCACTGAGTGCAGAGGAGGGCGCAGGTGATTAACTCCCTTGAGAAAGCGCACCACATCTGGCTGTGAAGCCAGGGAAGCACCCTTCAGGCGGCCCCTGAAGCAAGCCAGAGCCGCTACCTGGACTTTAAGGGAACTGAGCGACAGGCCTTTCTCCAGACCTTCTTGCAGGAACGCCAACACTGAAGCAATTGGAGCAGTGAAGGGAGAAAGTGAGCCTGCTTCACACCACGCTGCAAATATACGCCAAACCCTGGTGTAAGCAGTAGAAGTAGAGCGCTTCCTCGCTCTCAGCATAGTGGCGATGACCTTGTCTGAGAAGCCCTTCTTTCTCAGACGCTGCCGCTCAATAGCCAGGCCATAAGACCAAAGGGGGAGGGATCCTCCATCACCACGGGACCCTGATGTAACAGGCCCTGCTCCACTGGCAGCCGCAGAGGATCGTCGACTGAGAGCCTGATCAAGTCCGCATACCAGGGACGTCTGGGCCAATCCGGACCCACCAGGATTACCCTGCCGGGATGCTTTGCCACCCGGTCTAGCACCCTGCCCAACATGGGCCAGGGCGGGAACACATAGAGGAGCTCTTGTGTCGGCCACTGTTGGAGAAGAGCATCTACTCCCAGGGATCGAGGGTCCCGTCCTCTGCTGAAGAAGCGCGGCACTTGGCAATTGGCCGATGACGCCATCAGATCTAGGCTCGGCTGGCCCCAGCGCTTCGTGATGTCCAAGAACGCCTGAGCCGATAGCTGCCACTCTCCGGGCTCCAAGGTATGGCGACTGAGAAAGTCCGCCTTGACATTCATTACTCCGGCAATGTGGGCCGCTGAAAGCTGCTCCAGGTTCGCTTCCGCCCACTGGCAAAGATTCATAGCCTCCTTGGCTAGAGGGGCGCTCTTGGTACCTCCCTGGCGGTTGACATAGGCCACAGCCGTGGCATTGTCCGACAGTACCCGTACAGGCTTCAACACCAGTACCGGGATGAACTCCAAAAGCGCCAACCGAATGGCTCTGAGTTCCAGGAGGTTGATAGACCACTTTGCCTCTGCAGGAGACCAGAGCCCCTGCGCTGTCCTTCCCAAGCAGTGGGCTCCCCAGCCCGACAAGGAGGCGTCCGTCGTGACGACAATCCACTCTGGGGTCACCAGAGGCATTCCCGCAGACAACTTGTCTGTCTGCATCCACCAGCTCAGCGCCTTGCGCACTGCTGGGTCCAAGGGAAGTCGCACAGCATAATCCTCCGACATCGGAGTCCAGCGCTGCAGCAAAGAGTGTTGAAGTGGTCTCATATGAGCCCTGGCCCAGGGCACTACTTCCATCGTGGCCGTCATAGAGCCCAACAGCTGCACATAGTCCCAAGCCCGAAGAGGAGAGGCTACCAGGAACTGGTCCACCTGAGCCTGAAGTTTGACAATCCGATTGTCTGGCAGGAACACTCTGCCCACTTGGGTGTCGAATCGAACTCCCAGGTACTCCAGGGACTGAGTCGGGCGCAGCTGGCTCTTCCCCCAGTTGATGATCCATCCCAGGGAGCTCAAAAGAGCAACTACCCGGTCCACAGCTTTGCCGCACTCTGCATAAGAGGGGGCTCGGATCAACCAGTCGTCCAGATAAGGATGGACTTGTACCCCTTCCTTTCGTAGGAAGGCCGCGATGACCACCATTACTTTGGAAAAGGTCCGCGGAGCAGTAGCCAACCCGAATGGGAGGGCTCTGAAGTGGAAGTGTCGTCCCAGGACTGCAAAACGCAGAAAGCGTTGATGAGGAGGCCAGATGGGAATATGCAGGTACGCTTCCTTGATGTCCAGGGAAGCCAAGAACTCTCCTGCCTTCACTGCCGCTATAACAGAGCGGAGAGTCTCCATGCGAAAGTGCCGCACTTTCAAGGCCCGATTGACCCCTTTGAGGTCGAGGATAGGCCGGACAGAACCTCCTTTCTTTGGTACCACAAAGTAAATGGAGTAACGTCCCTTGCCAAGCTGACTTTCTGGCACAGGAACGACCGCGCCCAGGCGGATCAGATTGTCCAAGGTCTGCTGCACTGCCACAGCTTGACCGGAGACTTGCAGGGGGAGTGTACAAACCCGTCTTTTAAGGGTCGGCAGAACTCTAGCTTGTAGCCGTCTCTGATGACTTCCAGCACCCACGCGTCTGAAGTTATTGTGGTCCACTCGCCCAGAAACAAGGACAGCCGTCCTCCAATCTGCACTGGGGGGTGGACCAAGGCCCCGTCATTGGGTACGAGACCCTGGGGGAGGACCGGAGTGAGCACCTCCGGGACGGCGGTCTCTGCGAAAGGAATGCTGCTTGGGGGAGAAATTCCTCTTGAAGGAAGAGGGGGCAGAGGAACCCGACTTGCCCGGGCGATACCGACGGGCTTCCTGCAACCGTCCTCTGGAGGTACCGGGACGAGTACTAGCCCGAGCCCTGACCTCTGGTAATTTCTTGCCCTTAGACGTGCCGAGATCGGTCACGATTTTGTCCAGCTCGACCCCAAAGAGCAGCTTGCCTTTAAAAGGCAATCTAGCCAGGCGGGATTTAGAGGCGTGGTCAGCAGACCAATGTTTCAGCCAAAGCCACCGCCGCGCAGAGATTGTCTGAGCCATGCCTTTAGCTGAGGCCCTCAAGACATCATACAGCAAGTCTGCCAAATAGGCTAAGCCCGATTCCAGGGCCGGCCAATCAGTCCTCAAGGAATGATCCGAGGGGGAAGCCCGCTGCACCATAGTCAGGCACGCCCTGGCCACATAGGAGCCGCAAACTGAGGCCTGCAAACTTAAAGCAGCCGCCTCAAAGGACGACCTTAAGGCCACCTCCAATCTTCTGTCTTGGGCGTCCTTTAGGGCCGTGCCACCTTCCACCGGCAACGCCGTTTTCTTAGTCACCGCAGTGATTAAAGAATCCACGGTAGGCCACAGATAGGCCTCACGTTCACTCACAGCCAAAGGATAGAGGCGGGACATAGCCCTAGCCACTTTAAGGCTCGCTTCTGGAACATCCCATTGAGCCGAAATTAAGGTGTGCATGGCATCATGCACGTGGAAGGTTCTAGGCGGGCGCTTCGTCCCCAGCATAATGGCAGAGCCAACAGGGGCTGAGGGAGAGACGTCCTCCGGAGAGGAAATCTTCAAAGTGTCCATGCCCTGTAACAACAGGTTGGGCAAATCCTCTGGGCTAAAAAGCCGCGCTGCAGAGGGGTCATCCGCTCCATCCGAGCGGGGATCCGTCTCCTCCAAGGAATCCGCAAAGGACCGTTGGGAGACCTCAGACACGCTGCCCTCATCTACATCGGAGGAGACAAAGTCCTCCAAGGCCTGGGAATCAACCCGAGGGCGTTTACCTCTGGGAACCTCAACCTCTTTACCAGACGAGGGAGCAGGGGCAGCGTTTTGCTTGAGGAAAGCCTGATGCAGCAGCAAAACAAACTCGGGGGAGAAACCCCCCAGACCGTGCACTTCCGCAGCCTGGGCAACAGCCCTAGACGCACCCTCAACCGGCGCTCGCAAGAGCGGGGGAGATACATGCTGCGCATCCAAAATGGCGTCCGGCGCGACACTCCGCGAAGGAGCCGCGCGGGAAGAACGGCGCTTAACTTTAGCCGCTTTTGTGCCGTCGCCCAAATTAAGGGCGTTCATGGCATTAATGTCTCCAACCTCAAGGGCGGCCCACGAAGAAGCCGTCCGAGCCGCGTGGCCGGCCAAGATGGCGGAGGCGAGGAGCGGGGGATGGGCGTTTATGGCGGGAAAAACCGCCACGCCGGAGGAAGGACCGGGACATTCATCGGTCACGAAACTGTCACCCAACAAGGGCGAATCAGGCTGTAAGACCCCCGCATCCCCTCTAGAAGCGCTCAAGCGATCCGGGAAGCGACCCTTTGCGCCCTCGCCCTCCGACGCCATATGCCACGAGGAGAAGAATCGGGGAACCCCCTGCCCGCTATAAAAAGGTAAAAATTACCTGCTGTCCGCTCCGAGCTGTAACGAACTGGTGTCCCAGTGAGTAGCTGCAATGAACGTTTAAATAAACGTCGAAATAAACGCCTTTAAGGACGTTTAAAATTTTTTTTTTTTTTTTTTTTTTTAACGGAGCCAGCGGGAGGGGGGAGAAAAGGAGGGACCTGGCACCACCAGGTTTGCACTTGCTCAAAAGAGCCCTCAACCCCAGGCACTCAACAAAACCTAAAAATTAGGCTTGGAGGCCTAGCCAGAGCTGCTGCTGTGTGTGACCACCACCTGCTGAGATAGAGAACATACTGAGGAGTTTCCGGCAGCACATGACCACATATAGGGAGGCAAAAGTTTGCTCTCTATCTCCACCTGCTGGTAGATGGACACAACCCACCAGTCTTTGGATTGATCAGCTTGATGATATGGAAACTATTTATTTCTGCTAAGTTTCTATACCACCTTACCTAACAGGCAGACCAAGGCAATGAACAATTCTAACAATAAAAACAAAAAAGAAATATGAAAAAGGAACTACAATTGAGAAAGGAAAGAGAAACAATCATTTACACAAACCTCCTAACAGCTAAAGGGAAAGCAGGGAAGTGGAGAATGCCTGGTAGGTATGGATAAAAGGGGAAGGTAGTGAGGGCAGTGGAGTCAACAATAAAAACTAGCTCGGAGCACATTAAAGGCCTGCCAAAAACGCCAAGACTTTACTGCAACTTTAAATTTCTTAAAAGCTCTGCAAGGATCGCAATGGGAAGGGAGTTCCAAAATGATGGGGCAGCAAATTAAAACACACAATGTCTGGTTGATTCAAGAATGGCTTTCTTTGGGCCATGGAGAACAAGACAGGAGTCATTTATTGAGCGGAGCTGGTGAAGTCGGTTAGGTATTGAGGGCATTCCATCCTTCCCTAATGCATTTGGAAAGAATGCTACATTTTTATTTATCCAGATCACCAACAAAGTGTCCATACCTGTGCAACAGACTCCTTTTTGGAATTACTTCTTTGTTGAGCAATGTATCGAATAAGAAAATTAGTTTCTGGAGAGCCCCGCACACCAATTGTCGATCTACGTCTTGCTTTCTGAAGTGACTTATTGGCATTTCCTACAACATGACAATGCATTTAACAAAAATCACTGGTTAGCATACAAACTGCAGAGTTTCCAGGAATATTGGGGAGTGAGGGGGGCACACAAACAAGACACTGGGATTTTGGCTCAATCCATAGTAAATTAAAACTTAGGACACAGCCTTTCAAATAAGCATACTGAGAAGAAACTCAGAAAGGAAGCACGTATACCTATTATCTAGCTTTATCACACTAATGATCCATAACTATTTTAAATGAGATGTGAAGCAGTAATGTGAAAGAGGACAGTAATCAATCAATCCAGCCTGCCTGCCCTCTCAATAAATTTTAGCATGCACTTAATGCTAAGAAGTCTGTTTTATAACTATGGACACTTCTTAACATTTAGCGTGTGCTAAGCTTTAGTGAAAGGGCCCTGTGGAGTTTAAATCACCCAGCTTGTGTGGGAAAATATCTTTTATTTCAGACATTAACCCCCAGATTCTATATACCCCACCTAGCATTCTGTGCCAAAATCCAAGCGTATTCTATAGCAATACACATAACTTAATTTGCTTGACAAGCTATGAGCATGAACAACAGCACTTAACAAGCAATAATGATCACTAATCCTATATAATAATTTGCACCTCCAACGTGCCATGGCTGGCTGGTTGACTGGGTTCGTAACATCTCCTGACGTCAGCCAGCCACCAGCGTTCCATTCCCCCTCACTGTCCCGCACTTGCGTCAAGATGTCAGAGGGCGGAACAGTGAGAGGGAAGGGAACGCTGGAGGCGAGCTGATGTCAGGAGGGATGTTACGAACGGAACGGAAGCCAGCGCCAGCCAGCCAGAGAATGTTGAGGTACAAATCGAAGGGGGGAGGAGAGAATCGCGGGACATTGAGGGGAGGGAGGGAAGGGGAGGGCAGGGCAGAAGAGAATTGATGGACATGGATGGGATGGGAGGACAGTAGAGGAGAGAATCGCGGGAGATGGATGGGAAGGCAGGGAAGAAGTGAATCGCTGGACATAGAGGGGAAGGCAGGGCAGGGGAGAAAAAAAAAAAAGCTTACATCACAGCCTTCCTAGGGCCCGTTTCATTGCTGAGGAAACGGGCATGGTTCCACCAGTTGACAATTAGAATTCAAAAGCACAACTTGCTAAGCGTATTCTGTAGTGAACACCTAAATTCTAGCGTATTCTGTAGTGAACGCCTAAATTCTAATGTGTGCAGTTCAAACGTGGCGTGGTATTGGGTGGGGAAATGGACGTTTCATAATTTACACAGTTATAGAATATGGCTCAGTGCACGTAAATCAACATACAGGGACTTACACCACACTTTCATTGGTGTAAATGGAGGCACGTAGATTTAGGCGCAGGGATATCAACTAAGCGTATTCTATATAACGCACCTAAATCTAGGCACCGCTTATAGAATACACTTATAAAGAAATGTTTACTGCTTGGATTTTTTTTAGTCACCTTATATAGAATCTGGCCCTAAATCCAGGACCCACTGTATAAATTAGCAATGGTTTATATTCTGGCTTTACCTGAAGATTTAATAGTGAAAATCTCTGGTGTAATGCCGAAATCAGCAACAGTCACAGTGGTAAAATCAATGGGTGATTTCAGTACTTCTTTCGATGCCTCAGTGATGAGCTGCTCTGAATCACAAGGGAAGTCACTGCATTTTTTTGGTGTGGAAAAGGATTTATCTGCAGGATGGGAATATTTATCTTCTGTAACAAGGTATTCTGAATTTTTAACAGATGCTACTGTAGAAACACAGGAGTGATCATCACCCACTATGCTGGCTCGTTTGTCAGAAGGTAAAACATTAGATTTTACACTTTTATGCTCCATGTGTCTTTCTATCTGTGCTGAAATCTCAGCATTTCCACTTTGCTTCTCACTTTTTGATTTATCGAGATCTTGAATATCTTTGTCAGTAATGACATCCATATTTTCTTTCATTTCTTGTAAAATAAGAGGAATTTGTCCAGGTGCTGACTTCTCAACTACTTGAAAATCCTGTTCGTTCTTTTGAAAATGCCTTTGTTCATTCAGAAAGTTGTTTTTTCTCCAGTTTGTACGAGTAGAAAGATGTTGCTGTTGATCCTCATTAAGTAGGATAGGCAATTGCTTCAAGACTTTTCTAGAAGACCTAGCAGACTTTCGAACAGCTTCAGGAGATGTTAACAAGGAAATATAGTTAAAATTTATTTTAAATGATTTATATGCCACTCTTACAATGTAAGCAGATCCCAAAGATACATACACTATTTCAAATAAAACAAATGCTGTGTAAAAACATTTTTTTAAAAAGCAACAAAAATAAATCACATTACTCCACTGCCATAATGATATCGATCATCAGATACAAACATCAGTTCCAAATACTGTGCCAAACGCTTACTGAAAAATAGGCATTCAATTGCTTTCAAAACAGAAGCCGAGTCATTGCTCACAAATCAACTATCAGAAATTAAACAGACAAGTCCAGCCAAAAATAAAAAACCCAACCTGATCATGAATTTCCGCTAAGTACCCGTGTATCTGTGGGGACATCTAGGAGCACCACCCCTTCAGAGCATAGTAGTCTAGGGGAACAGTAAATCTTTAAAACTGCTTAGTTGCTCAGCAGGGCCTCTTTGGGCAACACTTTAAATATTAAGAAATTTAAACCAAACCCACCATAAATAGGGGATATGTTCAAAGTGACTCATCCCACTGAGTACCCAAGCAGTCGCATTCCAAACAAGTTGTGAATCATGCAGAGAGAAGAAAGAAACAGAAGACAACAGAAAAAAAAAAGTAATACTGATTTTATTAAAAAGCCAAGTCAAAACTTCAAGATACACAGAACACCCAATGTGGCCATGTTTCATGTGAAGGCTGCATCGGGGTAAACCGTTTACACATAATTGTGTACCTATGTGTCAAAATGTTCAACCACCAAAGCTGAACTCAAAATGTGTATAAAGGAATGTCACTGATCTACAATACACTATCATTGTGAGCCCTTACTGCCTACAAAGTAAGGTAAAATTAGTGCTTACCTGATAATTTTCTTTCCATTAGTCCCAACAGATCAATCCAGAGACTTGTGGGTTATGTCCCTCTACCAGCAGGCAGAGATAGAGAGAACTTCAGAGGTTTACTATATGTGGTCATGTGCAGTCACCTTAACTTCAGTATTGTTAATACCAAAGCAGTGGAAGAAGAAGTCCTCTCCTGCCTGCATAAAGCCCATGTAAGCTCCTCAACCGCTCCTGCGGGAGGGTAACAGAAGGTTTCCTTTATGTTTTGATTTGTTTTGCTTTTTTTTTGTAGCCAAAAATATGAGGTAACTAGAAGAAAACACTCAACCCAGAACAACAAAGGGCAGGCCTCTGGATTGATCTGTTGGGACTAATGGAAAGAAAATTAACAGGTAAGAACTAATTTTACCTTCCATAGCGTCCCACAGATCAATCCAGAGACTTGTGGAATGTACCAAAGCAGTCCTCAAGTGGGGCGGGGTACTACAACCTCAGCAGACTGGAGCAATAATCCACAGGCCATGGTTACATGTGCTGCCACGTCAAATCTGGAATGCCGAGTGCTGCCACGCCAAGCCTGCAAAGCCTGGCAAGGGAAGGACAGCAGACCAAGTGGCCGAACTGCAAAGGGCAGCCACGAAAGCCAGACAGGACCAGGAAAAGAAAGTCAACTGTGCTCTGGAAAAAAGCGCTGCCACCCACAACAGGAGAGACTGTCCCATACAAAGGCCAGCTGAAGAAATTGCCTCACTCAGCCAACAGCCACTGCAGCAGTTGAAGCCAGGTTCCCTTTCTTGAGACCAGCCAGACGACAACATGAGGGTATGCCGGGAGGCATTTCTGCTCAGCAGGTCAGGAATCTGATGATCCTACTGCAGTGTGGGTGTTTCGTAAGGAATCGCCACCTTCCTATAAACCTAACGCTCTCCAGGTTCTGAATATGTCTGCTTCTGATCCTGCCACCACTACATCTGCTAATCTTAAAATGGTGAGCACTAGAAGACTGCTACAGTCTTTAGCAGTGCATAAGGCTATGTAGGAAGTCACTTCTGCTCAGTGGGTCATTCCAGGCACTGCCCCACTATGCAGAGACATAGCTAGGTGGGGTGCAAGGGGAGAAGCTGCTCTCCTAAAAGGATTTTGAATAAAATGGCACTTATGCAAAACAGCTCTTCAGCTTCACACTGACGCCTATTCTACAAAAGGTCTGCTCCTCCTGACATCAAAACCACTATGCCCACATCTGCTAATCTAAAAATGGCAAGCCTTCTTATGGTACCTTCCTATGGTCCCGAGCAAAGCAAGAAGCAAAGAGTTGGCCAACGGAACTCGCTGGTCACTTCCAAATAGTATAGGAGTATATGGTGAACATCCAAGAAGTGGGAAGAGAAAAAGGTGGAAATGGATGGAAGGCAGAAACCACCGTATGCAGAAAAGAAAGCAATGTGCGCCCGTCACCAGTAGAAATCCAGAGGATCTCAAACTGATGAAGTCGGGAGTTCCGAGAACCTGCCTGGACTGGATTGCTAAAGAAAACTAGGTTGCCCAGGACAATAGCCCTGGTGTCATAAAGATAAGGGCGAGACTGACCCAACTGAAAAGAACTTGTAGACATGTCCTCAGGAAGACGCTGAGTCTATAAGTCACCCAGGTCTTCCACCAACTTCATTGAGTCCTCAAACAATAGTTGCTCTGAAAAGTGAGCTGAACCAGCCATCATTAGAAGCTGCATTCACCACCCAGCAGCGCAACCACATTAAATGGCAGGCTGTGACTGCCACAAATGTCTGTTTATTTGACACACAAAACAAATCATAGAAGAAAACTGGCAAATAAGCCTGCCTCGACTACATTTGGCAAGTGAGGAGGCAGTTGACTGTCTACCTTCAGGAAGGGATCTGAAATCTGTTGCCGCCAGCTACGGCACAGCCTAGCAGCCTACAAGAGAAAATTAGGTTCTTACCTTGGTAATTTTCTTTCCTTTAGTCATAGCAGATGAATCCATTACAAATGGGTTGTGTCCATCTACCAGCAGGGGGAGATAGAGAGCACTGAAAACCATAGTGCCTCTAGGACGGCTAGCTCCATCTGCCTCTCAGTATTTGAAGCTTCCAAAGCAGTGTTACACCGCAAAGTAGAATAACACGAACTTTCCTAAAAGCGAACGAACGCCCCAGAACAGGAGCAGTAATTCAAAGGCGGGACGAACTCAACCTCCTGTAACATAACAGAAATCCTGAAGACTGTTTTCCAACTTCTCCCAATGAGGGAACATATCTACATGAAAAACTGAACCCAAAACAGCATTAATCAATCAATCAACTAGGGAGGGCTCATGGATTCATCTGCTATGACTAAAGGAAAGAAAATTACCAAGAACCTAATTTTCCCTTCCTTGTCATGAAGCAGATGAATACATTACGAATGGGATGTATCAAAGCAATCCCTAGATAGGGTGGGAACAGGCCACACCATGCGCCAGCACTTGTGCTCCAAAATGCGCATCCCTCCTGGCAGCCACATCCAGCCTGTAATGTCGGGCAAATGAGAGCTTAATCGCCCATGTCGCTGCACTGCATATCTCTTGAAGAGAGAGTGCTCCAGTTTCAGCCCAAGAAGAGGAAATCGCTCTTGTGGAATGTGCCTTCAAGGCTTCAGGCAAAGGCCGGCCAGACAGCAGATATGCTGAAAAAAATAGCTTCTTTGAGCCAACGAGCCAGAGTAGCTTTAGACACTGGAGACCCTCTGCGAGGACCTGACAACAAAACAAAAAGGTGATCAGAGATCCTGAAAGCATTTGACATGCGCAGATATTGCAACAGAGCCCTTCGCACATCTAGAAAGTGCAACCGCCCAAAAGATTCTCGAAATTCCTCTTTAGAAAATGAGGGCAGGAAAATAGGCTGGTTTAGTTGAAACGCTGAAACCACCTTACGCAGGAAGGAAGGCACAGTACGTACCATAACTCCAGATTCTGAGAATTGCAGAAATGGGTCTCGACAGAACAGCGCCTGGAGCTCAGACACCCGTCTCGCCGATGTAATGGCCACCAAAAAAACCGTCTTTAGGGTCACATCCTTCTCCGAAGATAGCCTAAGCGGCTCGAAGGGCAAACACTGAAGGGCCTTTATAACTAACCCCAGGTTCCAGGCCGGACACGGAGTCCGCACAGGAGGACGGAGCCGAAGCACCCCTCTAAGAAACCGTGCCACATCCAGACAAGCAGCCAGGGAAAGGCCAGCCACCTTCCCCCGAACACATGCTAAGGCTGCCACTTGAACACGCAGGAAATTATAGGCCAAGCCTTTTTGTAAACCATCCTGCAAAAAGTATCCACGAGACAAAAGCCCACAGGGGTATAATCGCTTTAGCAGCACACCAAGCCTCAAACTGGCGCCAAATCCGGGCATAGGCAACGGAAGTGGAACACTTGCAGGCCTGAAGGAGAGTGGAGATGACCTTGTTGGAATAGCCCTTGTCTCTCAATTGCGCCCTCTCAATAGCCATGCCGTAAGACCAAAGCGGCAGGCGTCCTCCATGGTTACCGGCCCCTGTGACAACAGGTTCGGTACCAGAGGCAAAGGAAGGGGAGCCTCCACCAGCATCCGCCGGAGATCTGCATACCACGGCCGCCTGGGCCAATCCGGGGCAATGAGAACCACCACTCCTTGATGCAGCCGAATCCGCAGGAGTACTCGCCCTATCAAGGAACAAGGAGGGAACACATACAGGAGGGCCTTGTGGCCAGGGTTGAGCCAAGGCATCCAACCCCGCCGAGCGAGGATCTCTCCATCTGCTGTAAAAGCACGGGACTTTGGCATTTGCGCCTTGACGCCATAAAATCCGCTACGGACGTCCCCCATTTGGCACAGATCTGAAGGAACACTTCGTCTGCCAGTTCCCACTCTGCTGGGTCGATTTGATGCCTGCTTAGAAAATCGGCTTGCACGTTGCTCTGACCTGCAGTGTGAGTTGCTGACAGAAACTGCAGATGTAGCTCGGCCCAGTGGCATATCTGAGCGGCCTCTGCGGCCAGTGCTTGACACTGAGTGCCGCCTTGTTAAATTATGTAGGCCACCGCTGTCGTGTTGTCCGACAGAACTCTGACAGCCAGTCCCTCCAGGGTCGTGTGAAAGGCAGAAGCGCCTGGAATATCGTTTTTAACTCCAAACAATTGATGGACCACGCCGACTCCTCGGATGTCCAGAGACCCTGGGCATGCCTTCCCTGGCAATGCGCTCCCCAGCCCTTCAGGCTGGCATCTGATACCACCAGGCACCAATCGGGGAGCGCTAGCGGCAATCCTCGCCGCAGCATGCTGTCTGAGAGCCACCACTCCATACTGAGTCGGACCGCAGGGAGCCACGCGAGTCTGCGCTGGTAATCCTGATAAATTGGAGACCCATTGTTGAAGCAGGGAACACTGCAGAGGTCTCAGGTGTGCTCTCGCCCATGGCACCACTTCGAAGGTGGCCGTCATCGACCCCAATAGCTGGACTATGCCCCAAGCTCGCGGGCGAGGCATCCTCAGGAGCAGACGGACCTGGTTCAGAAGCTTGCATCGTCTTTGCTCGGGCAGGAAGACAAACCCCAAGGCTGTGTCGAACCGGACCCCCAAATATTCTAGAGATTGAGAGGGGGTCAGGTGACTTTTGGGTATATTGACGACCCAGCCCAGAGATTGAAGTACTGAGACCTCTCTGGCTGTTATATGATGACTCTTCTGCAGAGTCCGCTCTGATGAGTCAGTCGTCAAGGTACGGGTGAACCCGGATACCCTATCACCTGAGAAAAGCAGCTACTACCACCATTACCTTGGAAAAGGTACGGGGAGCTGTGACGAGGCCAAAAGGCAAGGCCCGAAACTGGAAATGTTTTCCTAACACCGCAAACCGGAGAAACCATTGGTGCGGGGGCCAAATAGGAATGTGCAAGTAGGCTTCTTTCAGGTCCAGAGACGTGAGAAACTCTCCTGGCTGTATCGCCGCAATGATGGAGCGCAGGGTTTCCATTCGAAAATGCCGCACTCTCAGTGACTTGTTGACTTCCTTTAAGTCGAGTATGGGCCAAAAGATCCTCCTTTTCGCGGCACCAAGTAAATGGAGTAATGGCCGTAGCCGAGCTCGGCGGGAGGCACAGGGACCACCGCCCTGAGGTACAACAAGCCTTGCAAGGTCTCCTCTACTGCCGCCAGTTTGACGGCAGAGCTGCATCGGGACTCCACAAACACCGGGGAATTGAATTCTAATCTGTAGCCATCTCTGATCAGGTCCAAAACCCACTGATCTGAGGTAATCTTGACCCATTCCTCGAGAAAGAGGGAAAGACGTCCTCCAACTGCAGGAATCGAGGAGTAGGCCAGCGCACCATCATTGAGAGGGTCGCCCATGAACGCCAGGCTTTGAGCCGGCCGCTGCGGAACGTTTGTCCGAGCGAAAGGAGTTCCTCTGCTGAAAGTGGGCACGTGAAGTAAACCCAGCAGAACGCCTCGGGCGGTACCTTCGAGCTTCACGGAAGCGAGGTCTGGAAGAGGAGGGAACCACCTGACCCTTGGAAGAAGGTCGTGGCCTATCCTCAGGTCAGCGCTGGGGTTTAGCATCCCCCAGGCCCTTGACAATTTTCTCCAACTCCACACAAAATAGAAGGCCCTGGAAGGGCAACCTCACCAACCTTTGCTTAGAGGCCATGTCAGCCGCCCAATGCCGTAGCCATAGAAGGCGGTGAGCGGCCACCGCCATCTGTTTAGCCGAAGCTCTGACCAGATCATACTACTACTACTAATTGACATTTCTAAAGCGCTACTAGGGTTATGCAGCGCTATACAAGAGGGCGTCAGCCAAAAATGACAAGGCCGACTCCATCCACAGTGCCACCTCCGCAAGGGGCTCCGCTCCATCTCCGGGCTGTTCCACTGCCTGTTGCAACCAAGCGAGGCAGGCTCAAGCAGCATAACAACTGCACACAGATGCCCTTAAGGCTAGGCCTGAAATCTCAAAGGACCGCTTCATTGCTGATTCCAGACGCCGGTCCTGCATGTCCTTCAGGGCGACCCCTCCCTCTACTAGGAGGGTAGTCTTCGTCACAGCCGTTACTAGGGCATCCACTTTAGGCACGGCTAAGCGTTCCAAGTGCTCCTCACTAAGAGGGTATAAGTGCCCCATAGCCTTGGCAACTTTCAAAGGCCCCTCAGGGTCAGCCCATTGAGCCGAAATAAGCTCTTGGATGGAGTCATGCAAAGGAAAGGCACGAGCAGGCTTCTTAGTACTTGCCATCCTCGGATTACAAGAGGAGGCTTCGCCCATCACAGGATCGTCAATAGAGAGGGCCTGCAGGGCATCAGAAATAAGCACTGGCAGCTCCTCGCGGTGGAAAATCCTAACCGCAGTGGGATCATCTGGATCCAGTGGCAATCCTACACCTTCCTCTGGCTCTTCGGACCACGAAGGCCTGCCAGACCCCTCAGAATCCCCACAGCCCGACCACAGAGGGGAAAAGGGGGTGCGCCACTTTCTGAAGGGGAATTGACCCTTCTGCGCTTGTTTTGCGGCCAGCTATCTGGGGAAAAAACGCCTGATGGCAATCCCGGGCCGGTCTCCACTGGAGGGGAACCAGGCATCAACGCAGAGTCAGACATTTGTGGCAGAGCTCTTTTTAACATGACCGCTTTATGTAAAAGCAACACAAACTCAGGGGAGAAAGGCTCACCCTGGCCTCCCGGTTCAAATGCGGGGTAAGCAGCTCCTCTGGTAGCCTCCATCCAAGGCTCCCGTCCGGCCTCAGACCCTTCCACACCTGCGAGGGTCGAGACATGCGGCACTTCCAAAATGGCGCCCGCTGCCAGCTCCATCGAGCGGGAAGAAACATTGCTCGCCATTATCATACTAGTGCGAGAGTCTAAGGAGCACATTTTACACAGCTCCGCTGCAGATCTGCGTTTACCACAACGGGAGGAGCGCTTAACTCCCTCAGCAGCCATTGCCCTACTGGACGGAAATATGGAAATAAAATGGCAGCTTCGCACCAAAACTTACCCCGTTCGGAACGGCGTCCGCGGGACCTCCCCGGAGGAGCTGGGCACCACTCTCACCTCAGAAGACTGAGTCAACGAGCTCCAGTCAAGCTGGACAGAACCAGAATCTCTGGAAAAAGCCTCAGAACAGCCAAGCATGAAAAGTGCGCATTTTTTTTTTTTTTACGCTGTGAGGAATGTTGGAGGCAGGCAGCAACAGAGGGACGGGGGTAATGGGTAAGGCAAGGAAAGGGCAAACCTATATGCCTTTAAAGTGGGCACCACCAGTCACAACACCCCTGCTCAACTGGCAAAGCACAGGAGCCACCCCAGGCAGTCTGAAATCCAGGAGCTGATCAAGCTACGTCCACACCTGCTGGGAGATAGAGAAATACTGAAGGCAGTTGGGGGCTAGCCATCCAAGGGTCACTGTGGTTTTTCAGTGTTCTCTATCTCCACCTGCTGGTAGGCGGATACAACCTATCAGTTAATGGGTTCATCTGCTGCTGACAACAAGGAAACAATGGATAGTCCTTGTTGTATGCCAATGAAAACGCTTCATTAATCACTTGAACTCTCTGGACTTTTGAAATGTCATTTTCAGATTTTCAGATATCCGTTTACTGCTTAAGACAATTTGGTTGCAACCTGGAATGATTAGCTATTTTTCCCCCAAACAATCTGACATTTAACTTGAAAGAATATCTACTATAATAAAACTCACCCTCAACGTTCTGAGGACACTGACATCAGTGAAGCCAAGCCCTGACTTCCTTCAAAAGGGTTCGAAGGTTTGTGGTGGTGAAGCCACCAAAATCGCTCCGGGAGGCGGGGGGTGGGAAATCGCTCCGGGCCCCGCCCTCTTTTACTACTGTTACAATAAGACCCGCCTCCTCAGCAACCAGACAATCTAAAAGCCCGTCGTTGTTGAGGGCGTGCTGTTTCATAGAAGGACACTTGAACAGTCGTAGCAAAATGCTAAGATAGGACCCACCTACTAACAGGAATCAGCCAATCAATAAGCTCTGTCCTCCTTCAGGGCGAGCCAGTTTCTTTCAATAACAACAGGACGGGTTCAGCTAAGCTACTAGAAGAGAGCTTGGTGCAGGTTGAATGATGAGGAGGAGCAGTCAGAGGACTCCTGAAACTAATCAAAACGGCAAAAAAAAAAAAAAAAGTTGATCACACCTCTGCAGGTACTTTGGCTAACTGGTGAGGGGAATTCTATTGTTTCCCGTTTTTTTTCTCTGTACCTATACATAAACTTTGATCACTTGTGATGCTAATGGCAAAAGAAGGCTGGGAGACAGTTTTGGTCCTGACACACAGTCAGCTGCAGATCTTCTCTTCTTCACACATCCTCTACCCCTAATCGTTTCTTTTTCTGTGCTGCTGGCTGTCAATGGGAGCACTACACCCACATTCTACAGCCACTTCTGTTCTCTCACTATGCTAAACAGGACTGAGTCACAAACTTTTAACAAACAACTGGATCCTCAGAACAAAGAATTGCCTGAGCTGAAGATCGGAGCACAAGAAAGGTTCTTCTACTCACAACAGACACAGATGGGCCAGCAGAACTGTTCTCTGAACTTCTCCTACCCGGGACAGACGATGCCAGGTTTTGCAGTATCAAGTTCAAGGAGGTTTTTAAGTCCAGCCTCAAGTAAATGCACATATAGCCCTGTACGTCGGGGAGAAACTTGGAAGGAGGGAAGGGGGATGACCCTGGAATTCGGAGGGATGGAGGGGGAGGGAGGGGCCTCTGGCACACACTCTGATTCTCACACACACACTCTCTCTCTCACGGACACCCTCACACCCAGTCTCAGTCTCTGTCACATACAAACACTCGCACATTCACTCTCTCTCATGACCCTGGAACTCGGAGGGATGGAGGGGGGAGGGAGGGGCCCCTGCCACACACTCTGAGTCACACACACACACTCTCTCTCACGGACGCACCCAGTCTCAGTCTCTCTCTGTCACATACAAACACTCGCGCATTCACTCTCTCACACAGTCAATCTCACACACACTCTCAAACATACACACTACGAGGAAAACCTTGCTAGCGCCCGTTTCATGTCTAACAGAAACGGGCCTTTTTTACTAGTACAGTAATATTTCACAATACCCTTTTTCCTAAAGAATAAAATATCACCTCATATATTATTCCCCCCCCCAAAAAAAAAAAAAAAAAACTGCAATTACAAATTTACATACCAACAAAACTTCTCTCTGGCACTTTCTCCAGATCACAAAATTCAAAGTTCATACCCTCAGTTAGCATTTCCATCTGCATATGAAAAGATATAAGCAAATACCAGAAAAGGCAAGAAAACAAATAAGTTAACAAAAAAAAAGAAAAGCTTTTCAACAGCTGTAGTCTGTCTATACAAACCTCTAGTAAATCACACAATTCACTCTTGCCAGAATTCTGTGCGACTGCTGAGCGCAAAATTTGCATACAATTCTCCAGCCCCACAGAATTCAGTTTCTGTGCAGATTCTGTGCTCTGAGGGGCCATGGTAAAGGTTAGCTGGCCTCCCACTACCCCCGAGCCTCAGTGAGCCCACCCCAGCCTGTAGTGAAGGCTGGGCTGAATCCCCATCACTGCCACCACCAAGCTGGCCCCCGAGCATCGGTGGGCTTATCTCGAGCCTACCTGAGCACAACCTGGCGACCTCTTCATAGGCAAAAATGAACCCCACTCTTTCCTGCCCACTACCACCACTCTTGCTGATGCCGCACTTCTTCAAAACGGCCACAGAGACTTCAAGCAGTAATCTCGTGAGACTGCCATAGTGGGTTGTGTCCATCAACCAGCAGGGGGAGATAGCACTGAAAAACCATAGTGCCTCTTGGCCAGCTAGCTCCATCTGCCTCTTCAGTATTTGAAGCTTCCAAAGCAGTGTTACACCGCAAAGCATAATAACATGAACTTTCCTCACAGCGGATGAACGCCCCAGAACAGGAGCAATAATTCAAAGGAGGGACGAACTCAACCTCCTGTAACAGAACAGAAATCCTGAAGACTGTTTTCCAACTTCTCCCAATGAGGGAACATATTTACAGGAAAAACTGAACATAAAATAAACAATCAATCACATAATGAACCACTGAGGGAGGGCTCATGGATTCATCTACTATGACTAAAGGAAAGAAAATTACCAAGGTAATTTTCCCTTCCTTGTCATCAATCAGATGAATCCATTACGAGTGGGATGTATCAAAGCAATCCCTAGATAGGGTGGGAACAAGCCACACCACTCGCCAGCACTTGTGCTCCAAAATGTGCGTCTCTCCTGGCGACAACATCCAGCCTGTAATGTCGGGCAAATGAGAGCTTAGAAGCCCATGTCCCTGCACTGCCTATCTCTTGAAGAGAGAGTGTTCCAGTTTCAGCCCAGGAAGAGGAAATCACTCTTGAGGAATGTGCCTTAAAGGCTTCAGGCGGAGGCCGACCAGACAGCAAATAAGCTGAAAAAATAGCTTCTTTGAGCCAACGGGCTATAGTGGCAGATGCTGGAGACCCTCTGCACGGACCTGACAATAGAACAAAAAGATGGTCAGAGGTCCTGAAGGCATTTGACACGCGCAGATATTGCAACAAAGCCCTTCGCACATCCAGAAGGTGCAACTGCCCAAATGATTCTGGAAATTCCTCTTTAGAAAAGGCAGGCAGGAAAATAGGCTGGTTTAGGTGAAACGCTGAAACCACCGTAGGCATGAAGGAAGGCACCATACGTACCATAACTCCGGACTCTGAGAACTGCAGAAATGGGTCTCAACAGGACAGCGCCTGGAGCTCAGATACCCGTCTCGCCGATGTAATGGCCACCAAAAAGACATGTTTTTAAGGTCACATCCTTCTCCGAAACTCGCCTAAGCGGCTCGAAGGGTGAACACTGAAGGGCCTTTAAAACTAACCCCAGGTTCCAGGCCGGACAGGGAGCCCGCACAGGAGGACGGAGCCAAAGCACCCTTCTGAGAAACCGTGCCACATCCAGGCAAGCAGCCAGAGAGAGGCCAGCGACCTTCCCTCGAAAACATGTTAAGGCTGCCACTTGAACACACAGGGAATTATAGGCCAAGCCTTTTTGTACACCATCCTGCAAAAAGTCAAGTATCGGCGAGACAGAAGCCCGCATGGGTGTGATCGCTTTAGAAGCACACCAAGCCTCAAACTGGCGCCAAATCCGAGCATAGGCCACGGAAGTGGAACACTTGCGGGCCTGCAAGAGAGTGGAGATGACCTTGTTAGAATAGCCCTTGTCTCTCAATTGCGCCCTCTCAATAGCCATGCCGTAAGACCAAAGCGGCATGGATCCTCCATGGTTACCTGACCTGCGTCAACAGGTTCGGTACCAGAGGCAAGGGAAGGGGAGCCTCCACAGGTCCGCATACCACGGCCGCCTCGGCCAATCTGGGGCAATGAGGATCACCACTCCTTGATGCAGCCGAATTCGCAGGAGTCGCCGCCCTATTAAGGGCCAAGGAGGGAACACATACAGGAGGCCCGGAATCCAGGGTTGAGCCAAGGCATCCAACCCCGCCGAGCGAGGATCTCTCCGTCTGCTGAAAAAGGACGGGACTTTGGCATTTGTGCTTGAGGCCATAAGATCTGCTACGGGCGTTCCCCATTTGGCACAGCTCTGAAGGAACACCGTCTGCCAATTCCCACTCCGCAGGGTCGATTTGATACCTGCTTAGAAAATCGGCTTGCACGTTGCCCTGACCTGCTATGTGAGCTGCTAACAGAAGCTGCAGATGTAGCTCGGCCCAGTGGCATATTTGAGCGGCCTCTGTGGCCAGTGCTTGGCACAGAGTGCCGCCTTGATTTATGTAGGCCACTGCTGTCGTGTTGTCCGACAGAACTCTGACAGCCAGTCCCTCCAGAGTCTTGTGAAAGGCCAAAAGAGCCTGGAATATCGCTCTCAGTTCCAAGCGATTGACGGACCATCCTGTTTCCTTGGGTGTCCACAGACCCTGGGCATAGCTTCCCTGGCAGTGTGCTCCCCAGCCCTTCAGGCTGGCATCCATTACCACCAGGCACCAATCGGGAAGCGCTAGCGGCATTCCTCGCCGCAGCATGCTGTCTGAGAGCCACCACTCCATACTGAGTCGAACCGCAGGGAGCCACGTGAGTCTGCATTGATAATCCTGGGACATAGGAGACCATCGTTGAAGCAGGGCAATCCGCAGAGGTCTCATGTGCACTCTCGCCCATGGCACCACTTCTAAGGTGGCTGTCATCGACCCCAACAGCTGGACAATGTCCCAAGTTCGTGGGCGAGGCATCCTCAGGAGCAGACGGACCTAATTCTGAAGCTTGCACCGCCTTTGCTCGGGTAGAAAGACAAACCCCGAGGCCGTGTCGAACTGGACCCCCAAATATTCTAGAGATGAGAGGGGGTCAGGTGACTTTTGGGTTTATTGACAACCCAGCCCAGAGATTGCAGTACTGAGACCACTCTGTTACGTAACGACTCTCTTCTGCAGAGTCCGCTCTGATGAGCCAGTCGTCTAGGTACAGGTAAACCCGAATACCCTCTCGCCTGAGAAAGGCAGCTACTACCACCATTACCTTGGAAAAGGTTCAGGGAGCTGTGGCAAGGCCAAAAGGCAAGGCCCGAAACTGGAAATGTTTTTCCAACACCACAAACCGGAAGAACAGTTGGTGCGGGGGCCATATAGGAATGTGCAAGTAAGCTTCTTTCAGGTCCAGAGACGTGAGGAACTCTCCTGGCTGAACCGCCGCAATGACGGAGCGCAGGATTTCCATGTGAAAATGCCGCACTCTTAGTGACTCGTTGACTTTCTTTAAGTCGAGAATGGGCCGATAAGACCTGCCTTTTCGCGGCACCACAAAATAAATGGAGTAACAACCGCAGCCGTGTTCGGCGGGAGGCACAGGGATCACCGCTCCAAGGTGCAACAAGACTTGTAAGGTCTCCTCTACCGCCGCCCGTTTGACAGCAGTGCCACATCGGGACTCCACAAACACGTCTCTCACCGGGGCACCAAATTCCAATCGGTAACCTTCTCTGATCAGGTCCAGGACCCACTGATCTGAGGTAATCTTGGTCCACTCCTCGAGAAAGAGGGAAAGGCGTCCTCCTACAGTTGTAAAGGAGGAGTGGACCGGCATCCCATCATTGTGGAGGACGGCCCTAACTCCTGGCCTTGAGCCTGCCGCTGCTGAGCGTTTGTCCGAGCGAAAGGAGTTCCTCTGCTGAAAACGGGCACGTTGAGTAAACCCAGCAGAGCGCCCCGGGCGATACCTTCGAGCTTCACAGAAGCGAGGTCTGGAGAAGGAGGGAACCACCTGACCCTTGGAAGAAGGCCGCGGCCTATCCTCAGGTAACCTCTGGGGTTTAGCATCCCCCAGATCTTTAACAATCTTCTCCAACTCCTCTCCATATAACAGAAGGCCCCAAAAGGGCAACTTCACCAGCCTTTGCTTAGAGGCCATGTCAGCCGCCCAATGCCGTAGCCATAGAAGGCAGCGGGCGGACACCGCCACAGACATCTGTTTAGCCGAAGCTCTGACCAGATCATAGAGGGCGTCAGCTAAAAATGACAAGGCTGACTCCATTCGCGGTGCAAACTCTGTGAGGGACTCCGCACCATCCCCGGGCTGTTCCACTGCCTGTTGTAACCAAGAGAGGCAGGCTCGAGCAGCATAAGAACTGCAAACAGACGCCCTTAAGGCTAGGCCCGAAATCTCAAAGGACCGTTTTAGCGCTGATTCCAGCCACCGGCCCTGAATGTCCTTCAGGATGACCCCTCCCTCTACTGGGAGGGTGGTCTTTTTTGTCACCACCGTGACTAAGGCATCCACATTAGGCATTCCAAAACAGGCCAAGTGCTCCTCACTCAGAGAGTAAAGATGCCCCATCGCCCTGGCCACTTTCAAGGGCCACTCAGGGTCAGCCCATTGAGCAGAAATAAGCTCTTGGATGGAGTCATGCAAAGGAAAGGCTCGAGCAGGCTTCTTAGTACTTGCCATCCTTGGATTACCAGAGGAGGCCTCGCCTAACAGGATCATCAATAGAGAGGGCCTGTAAGGCATCAGAGATAAGTGCTGGCAGCTCATCACGGTGGAAAATCCGAACCGCAGTGGGATCATCCAGATCCAGTGGCAAACCGGCACCTTCCTCTGGCTCCTCAGACCACGAAAGCCTGCCAGATCCCTCAGAGTCCCCACAGTCCGACCACTGGGGGGGGGGGAGAGAGTGGGGTGCTCCACTTTCCGATGGGGAATTTACCCGTCTATGCTTAGCGTGCATCCAACGCTCAGGGGAATCCATGTCTGACATCAGCCCCGGGCCATCATCAGTCGGAGGGGGACCAGCTAGCAAAGCAGTGTCAGACACCCGTGTCAGAGCTCTTTTCAGCATGAAGGCTTTATGTAGAATAAGCACAAACTTGGGGGAGAAAAACTCACCCTGACCACCCGTCTCCGAATTAGGAGCCACGGGGAACGGAGCTCCTGTTTTAGTTACCCCTCTCTAGACCTCCAGGGGACCCATGCCCACGGAGATGAAGAGTGGGTTTCAGAAAGCTCATTTTAAGTCTATTACCCAGGACCTTGGCTTTCTGACTCCTTGTGTCTAAGTGTATCTTGGGGCATCTATTCTCCCACATAATGCCCTAAAGAGCAGGTGCCTTATCACTTAGGTGAACACTATTTGGGTAGGGGTGTTCAGAGAAACAGATAGGCAGTCAAGGAATCACAGACTAAGAGAGTAAGTGTTAGAAATAATCTTTATTCTCACCAATTGGAACTTTATCTAGCACGCTCATCAGTCAGATTCTCAGGTGGACCGACCGTAGTTCTGCCCTCTGGGTAGAGTTGGGGAAAATTCCAAACTCCGCCTAGATTTGCAGACCTTATAAACCATCTGCTGTCCATTCAATTCAATGGGGACACAGTTTTTTCATCTGTGAATCATACTTTCTGACAGTGCCCATCAGGTGCCCATCTTCTCCCTCCTTTCCCCCTCCTTTCACCTATCTATATATATAAAAGGCAACCCCAACGTTCTGAAGCCTCCACGGAAGTTGAGGCGCCCGAGATATCCGGTGTGCCCTGGAGTGTCAATAGCTCCGCCCTCGCGTCAAAATGTCATGACGTCGAGGGCGGAGCTATTGACACTCGAGGCCCGAAACGGCCCACAGCGAACAAGGCAAGTAGCTTCGAGGGACGGAGGGAGGGGGCCCCTTGCTAGCGCCCGTTTCATTCCGCTCAGAAACGGGCATTTTTTCCTAGTTTCTTCATAATTCATTTCCTGAGTTGTAAACATCTTTCCTAATATACAGAGATTAGTATTCATATCTCATGAACCAGGATGCCATCTTTACAAAAGCAGACTCCATCTTATGAACCAAACTTCTTACTATTTTTGCCATTAATTCCTCCATCTTGGCCCTTACACTGCATCTGAATGTCACACTAGATCCTAATAAGGCTTGCAAAGCGGTCCTGCTTCTGCAGGCACTCAGCTGCAAGGCCATCATCAGATTTTCAGGCCTAGTCAGTGCTTTTCAGCAGCTTAGGCTATAGAACTCGGCCCACCACTATTCCAGTGGATGGGTCTCAAGTTGTGACACATATTAACACTCCTCTGGGTAGCCTCAGCCCGAGGTGCCCCTCTGCTCTCAGACTACTCCGCAACCACGGGGGTCGAGCAATGCGTCGCTTCCAAGATGGCGCCCACTGCCAGCTCCATCGAGCGGGAAGAATCGTCACTCGCCATGCTCGTACTGGCTCTACCGTCTAAACAGCACGTTTTACAGAGCCCCGCTGCTGATCTGCGCTTGCCACAATGGGAACAGCGCTTAACTCCCTCAGCAACCATCACCGAAAAATGTCGGAATAAAATTCAAAATGGCGGCTTCGCACCAAAATCACCCCGATCGGAACGCCGTCCGTGGGCCCTCCCCGGAGGAGCTGAGTACCGCTCTTACCTCAAAGGACAGAGTCCACGAGCTCCGGTCATGCTGCACAGTCAGAAATAGCAGCACTGTCAAAGCGCGATTTTTTTTTTTTTTTTTAACGCTGTGAGGAAAGTTGGAGGCAAACAGCTACAGCGGTACTCCGGAGGCAGAAGAGGGTGGGAAAGGCAGGGAAAGGGTGAACCTATATGCCTGCATCCACACAGGGGGAAGGGTAAGGCAGGGAAAGGGTGAACCTATGTGCCTTCAAAGTGGGCTCCACTTAGCCACAACACCCCTGCTACAACTGGCAAAAGCACAGGAGCCACCCCAGGCAGAATCTTCAAGGAGCTGAACAAGCTGCGTCCAACCCTGCTGGGAGATAGAGAAATACTGAGAGGCAGATGGAGCTAGCCGTCCTAGAGGCACTATGGTTTTCAGTGTTCTCTATCTTCCCCTGCTGGTAGGTGGACACAACCCATTCGTAATAGATTCAAGGAATGCATGGATTATGAATGAACCCAGGAGCCCTTTTACTAAAGTATATTAAACAGTTAACACAAGAATTAGCATGCTCTGATAACTGCACAAGCACAGTACAGTGGAGCATCGTTAGTATGCGCACCATTAAAGCATCTGATCATTTTATACGCGGTAATAACTTTCCTCCCAAAATTAATGCACGGTACTCAATAACACATGGTAGGCTGTACCAGTAATAACCTGGCAGTAACTACTACAAACTTCCTTGGCTTGGAAATGAAGCAAAGCAACATCTTTGACGCTAATTCATTATTGTTCCAGTAATAAGCACACCGATAGTAAGCAGTTACATAGCCATGCCTCCCGAACACTTTGTACTAACGGTGCTCCACAATAACTATGACAGTTCATACACTAGCCTATGTTGTTTTGGGGGCAGGTTTTGGGCAGTGAGTAGGGATGGATTGCATGTTACACTTAGCACAGGGCATTTACTACACTGAAATGTCCTTTACCACACATTAAAACTTTGTAATTTGTGTGCTGAGGATGCACTAAGTGAAAAAAGGGGGTCCACAACTTCCACAAAAGAAGCAAGCACAAAACGAAGGGGTGAAAGCAAAACAAATTCCAAATGACCAATGCAAGCGAGTAAGAACATCCAAAACGTTTATTCACAAAGAGTCAACTGACCTAAGGACCCTACACAGGCCATGTTTCAGCAACAAGCCTTCCTCAGGGATCAATATGGTTCAGAACAGCATCACAGAGAGTGTGAAACCCATAAGAATGCTGGAGCACAATACGCTGCATGCCGTAGTGTACAGTCTCTCAGATACTCAGGACACTCTTACTCCTTGTTTGTATTGGTCATTTGGAATTTGTTTTGCTTTCACCCCTTTATTTTGTGTTTGAGGATGCACTAGGCACATCCTCAACAATTACAGAACAGCATTTTAACTGATGCCAGTGAGAAATTACGGCTCAATTGTATGTTTGATCTATGTGATGTCTCTTCTGTTGCATATGTAAAGGGGTCTACGTCATTAGAGAAAGCGTAACGCCATTGACAATGCATGCCAACTGCTGAAATGGTAGGGCTGAAATTATTTACATCTACAGAAGGAGTACCACAGAAATCTTTATGTGATCAAACAAGTAAAGCACAAACAAAAATGTGTATGTGAAATATATAACATTGCAATGAGACATGCAGAACACTGAGGTGTGCATTTGTTTAAAAAGTACATTACCATAGTAAGTACAAAAAAGTGTGCATAAGTTTAAATTAAAAGTGTCCCGCAGTATGAATAGTGCTGCAAAAATCTATGTTCAAACAAGGTAATTGGAGCCAATGGGCTAAAAAGAGTGCATATGTGTTTATACAGCAAATGAACACAAGGAGTACAACAAAAAAACTGTAAAAAAACATCCTTTTAAGAGGTGCGAGAGTATGTGAGTTTAAACAGAAGATAAGTGAATCACGTGAACTAAAAACAACCTAAAAAGTAATAAACAAATCAGAAACAGGAATAGTTACATGAGTGAGAACATAATGATTTTGTGAAATTAAGAAGTGAATAGGAATAAAAACATGTGGTGAAATCCCAAATTAAGGGGCCCTTTTACCAAGCAGGGTCAAAAGTGGCCTGTGGTGGCGTCGGGGCATTATCTCAATAGAGGCAGTAAATGGCCGTGCACTACTTAAATAACGCGTGGCCATTTACTGCTGGATCCCTTACCACCTCCTATTCAGGAAGCAGTGAGGACTCCAGTAGTAGTCGAGCAACAATTACTGCTGGGTACACCTACTCCCCACCCAACTGCGCTAGAAAATAAAAGCTATTTTCTAGCACTGGAAATGGTGCACGGCACAACTGGAACTACCACCAGGCTCCTGGGAAAGCCCAGTGGTGTGATTGCATGATATCTCAGCAGTAGCCCTACCGCTGGTTGGTAAAAGGACACTTAACTGTATTAATATAAGATGCAAAAATATTAAGATGAAGTATAAAATGTAAACTCTTCCATATAACCAAACGAAAGCATAGGATCAGAATGAATATTTGGCATGTTTGTCTTTGTTCTGTTTAAACTCACACACTCTTACACCTCAATATTTTGCATGTATAGGGTATGATACATACCTGTAGCAGTTGTTCTCCGAGGACAGCAGGCTGATTGTTCTCACGACTGGGTTGACGTCCGCGGCAGCCCCCACCAACCGGAAGAAGCTTCGCGGGACGGTCGGCACGCAGGCCACGCCCACCGCGCATGCGCGGCCGCCTTCCCGCCCGTGCGCGACCGCTCCCGCCAGTTGAATGACAAGCAATAAAATATGAAACACACAACTCCAAAGGGGAGGAGGGAGGGTAGGTGAGAACAATCAGCCTGCTGTCCTCGGAGAACAACTGCTACAGGTATGTATCATACCCTTTCTCCGAGGACAAGCAGGCTGCTTGTTCTCACGACTGGGGTATCCCTAGCTCTCAGGCTCACTCAAAACAATAACCCAGGTCAATTGAACCTCGCAACGGCGAGGGTACAACAAAAATTGACCTACGAAGAACAACTAACTGAGAGTGCAGCCTGACCAGAATAAATTCGGGTCCTGGAGGGTGGAGTTGGATTTACACCCCAAACAGATTCTGCAGCACCGACTGCCCGAACCGACTGTCGCGTCGGGTATCCTGCTGGAGGCAGTAATGAGATGTGAATGTGTGGACAGATGACCACGTCGCAGCCTTGCAAATCTCTTCAATAGTGGCTGACTTCAAGTGGGCCACTGACGCTGCCATGGCTCTAACACTATGAGCCGTGACATGACCCTCAAGAGCCAGCCCAGCCTGGGCGTAAGTGAAGGAAATGCAATCTGCTAGCCAATTGGAGATGGTGCGTTTCCCGACAGCGACCCCTAGCCTGTTAGGGTCGAAAGAAATAAACAATTGGGCGGACTGTCTGTGGGGCTGTGTCCGCTCCAAGTAGAAGGCCAATGCTCTCTTGCAGTCCAATGTGTGCAACTGACGTTCAGCAGGGCGGGTATGCGGCCTGGGGAAGAATGTTGGCAAGACAATTGACTGGTTAAGATGGAACTCCGACACCACCTTCGGCAGGAACTTTGGGTGAGTGCGGAGCACTACTCTGTTGTGATGAAATTTAGTATATGGAGCATGAGCTACTAGGGCTTGAAGCTCACTGACCCTACGAGCTGAAGTAACTGCCACCAAGAAAATGACCTTCCAGGTCAAGTACTTCAGATGGCAGGTATTCAGTGGCTCAAAAGGAGGTTTCATCAGCTGGGTGAGGACGACGTTGAGATCCCATGACACTGTAGGAGGCTTGATAGGGGGCTTTGACAAAAGCAAGCCTCGCATGAATCGAACGACTAAAGGCTCTCCAGAGATGGCTTTACCTTCCACACGATAATGGTAAGCACTAATCGCACTAAGGTGATTCCTTACTGAGTTGGTCTTGAGGCCAGACTCTGATAAGTGCAGAAGGTATTCAAGCAGGTTCTGTGCAGGGCAAGAACGAGGTTCTAGGGCCTTGCTCTCACACCAAACGACAAACCTCCTCCACTTGAAAAAGTAACTCTTTTTAGTGGAATCCTTCCTAGAGGCAAGCAAGACCCGGGAGACACCCTCAGACAGACCCAACGCAGCGAAGTCTACGCCCTCAACATCCAGGCCGTGAGAGCCAGGGATTGAAGGTTGGGGTGCAGCAACGCTCCGTCGTTCTGCGAAATGAGAGTCGGAAAACACTCCAATCTCCACGGTTCTTCGGAGGACAACTCCAGAAGAAGAGGGAACCAGATCTGACGGGGCCAAAAGGGCGCTATCAGAATCATGGTGCCGCGGTCTTGCTTGAGCTTCAGTAAGGTCTTCCCCACCAAAGGTATGGGAGGATAAGCATACAGGAGGCCGGTCCCCCAATGAAGGAGAAAGGCATCTGACGCTAGCCTGCCGTGTGTCTGAAGTCTGGAACAGAACAGAGGCAGCTTATGGTTGGTCTGAGAGGCGAAAAGATCCATCGAGGGGGTGCCCCACTCTCGGAAGATCTTGCGTACCACTCTGGAATGGAGCGACCACTCGTGCGGTTGCATGACTCTGCTCAGTCTGTCGGCCAGACTGTTGTTTACGCCTGCCAGGTACGTGGCTTGGAGAAGCATGCCGAACCGACACGCCCAACGCCACATACCGACGGCTTCCTGACACAGGGGGCGAGATCCGGTGCCCCCCTGCTTGTTGACGTAATACATTGCAACCTGATTGTCTGTCCGAATTTGGATAATTTGGCAGGACAGCCGATCTCTGAAAGCCTTCAGTGCGTTCCAGATCGCTCGGAGCTCCAGGAGGTTGATCTGCAGATCCTTTTCCTGGAGGGACCACAGACCCTGGGTGTGAAGCCCATCGACATGGGCTCCCCACCCCAGGCGAGATGCATCCGTCGTCAGCACTTTCGTGGGCTGCGGAATTTGGAATGGACGTCCCAGGGTCAAATTGGTCCGGATGGTCCACCAGAGCAGTGAAGTGCGGCAACTGGTGGAGAGGCGGATGACATCCTCTAGATTCCCGGTGGCTTGGAACCACTGGGAAGCTAGGGTCCATTGAGCAGATCTCATGTGAAGACGAGCCATGGGAGTCACATGAACTGTGGAGGCCATATGACCCAGAAGTCTCAACATCTGCCGAGCTGTGATCTGCTGAGACGCTCTGGTCTGCGAAGCCAGGGCCAAGAGATTGGTGGCCCTCGCTTCGGGAAGGTAGGCCTGAGCCGTCTGAGAATTCAGCAGCGCTCCTATGAATTCCAGAGACTGAGTTGGCTGGAGATGGGACTTTGGGTAATTTATCACAAACCCCAGCAGCTCCAGAAGTTGAATAGTGCACTGCATGGACCGGAGGGCTCCGGCCTCCGAGGTGTTCTTGACCAGCCAATCGTCGAGATATGGAAACACGTGCACTCCCAGCTTGCGTAGGTAGGCCGCTACCACCACGAGGCACTTTGTAAACACTCGTGGGGCAGAGGCGAGCCCAAAGGGCAGCACACAATACTGAAAGTGCCGTGCGCCCAGGCGGAATCTGAGATACTGTCTGTGAGCTGGCAGTATCGGGATGTGAGTGTATGCGTCCTTTAAATCCAGGGAACATAGCCAATCGTTTTTCTGAATCATTGGCAGAAGGGTGCCCAAGGAAAGCATCCTGAACTTTTCTTTGACCAGGAATTTGTTCAGGCCTCTCAGGTCTAGGATGGGACGCATCCCCCCTGTTTTCTTTTCCACAAGGAAGTACCTGGAATAGAATCCCTGCCCTTCCTGCCCGGGTGGTACGGGCTCGACCGCATTGGCGCTGAGAAGGGCGGAGAGTTCCTCTGCAAGTACCTGCTTGTGATGGGAGCTGAAAGACTGAGCTCCCGGAGGACAATTTGGAGGCAGGGAGGCCAAATTCAGGGCGTATCCGTACCGCACTATTTGGAGAACCCACTGGTCGGAGGTTATGAGAGGCCACCTTTGGTGAAAGAATTTTAACCTCCCTCCAACCGGCAGGTCGTCCGGTACGGACACTTGTAGGGCGGCTATGTTCCCATGGATCCAGTCAAAAGCCCGTCCCCGGCTTTTGCTGTGGAGGCGCAGGGGGCTGCTTAGGCGCACGCTGTTGACGGGAACGAGCGCGCTGGGGCTGTCCCTGTGCCTGACGAGGCCTTCGGGCCGGCTGGTTGTACCTACGCTTCGCAAAAGAATAGGGTGCAGCCTGCCGAGCCCGGGAAAAACGCCCGCCCGCGGGGGCGGGTGCTGAAGGCGCCCGGTGGGAGAGCTTGTCGAGAGCGGTTTCCCGCTGATGCAGTTGGTCAACCATCTGCTCGACCTTCTCGCCAAAAATATTATCCCCCCGGCAAGGGACGTCGGCCAGTCTCTGCTGGGTGCGGTTGTCCAGGTCAGAGGCGCGCAGCCATGAGAGCCTGCGCATCACTATACCTTGGGCCGCAGCACGAGATGCCACGTCACAGGTGTCAAAAATCCCCCTGGACAGGAACTTTCTGCACGCCTTCAGCTGCCTGACCACCTCCTGATAAGGCCTGGACTGCTCCGGCGGGAGCTTATCGACCAGGTCCGCCAGCTGTTGCACATTGGTCCGCATGTGGATGCTCATATAGAGCAGGTAAGATTGGATGCGGGTCACGAGCATGGAGGATTGGTAGGCCTTCCTCCCAAATGAGTCCAGAGTGCGAGACTCCCGCCCCGGGGGCGCCGAGGCGGTATCCCTCGAACTCCGTGCCCTCTTGAGAGCAGAATCCACGACCGCTGAGTCATGGGGCAACTGGGGCCGCATGAGCTCTGGGTCAGAGTGGATCCTGTACTGGGACTCTGCTTTCTTGGGAATGGTGGGGTTAGTTAGTGGTCTCACCCAGTTCCGAAGCAGCGTCTCCTTCAGGACATTGTGCAGCGGTACCGTGGAGGACTCTCTAGGTGGTGATGGATAGTCGAGGACCTCGAGCATCTCGGCCCTCGGCTCTTCCACAGAGACCACGGGAAAGGGAATGCTTATAGACATATCCCGCACAAAGGAGGCAAAGGAGAGACTCTCAGGAGGTGAGAGCTTCCTCTCCGGTGACGGCGTGGGGTCCGAGGGAAGGCCCGTAGACTCCTCTGAGGAGAAATATCTCGGGTCCTCCTCTTCCCCCCACGAGTCCTCATCCTCGGTATCGGACATTAGCTCATGTAGCTGAGTCCGGTACCGGGCCCGGCTCGACGTCGAGGCGCCAAGGTCTCGGTGTCGTCGAGCGGTGGACTCCCGCGCCGGCGGGGACGGAGCTCCCTCCATCGACGTCGACGGGGACTCCACCTGCGTGGCGGTCGAGACCGGCACCGCAAGCGGCGGCGGTGTCGACAGCCCCGGCGCCGGGCTAGAGCTCGCCGGCGCCACAGTCATCGGCGCCGGGGGCGCAAGCACCCCCGACGCCGGCACAGCCTGGCGCATCAGCCCTTCCAGGATCCCCGGAAGGATGGCTCTGAGGCACTCGTCCAGGCCCGCTGCCGGGAAAGGCGGTGGGGCCGGTAAGGGTGTCGGTGCCAGAAGCTGCTGGGGGCCAGGAGACGGCACCGAGGTGCCGGAACCCCGACGCGTCGGTACCTCCACCACCGACGGAGATCTCTCCTCTCTGCGATGACGCTTCGGCGTCGACTCCTCTTCAGGATGCACCGAGGGCTCCCGGTGACGGCGCTTCTTATCTTTTTTCCGGTGCACGTCACCGGCGCCGGAGGGCATGGAGGAGGAGGAGGTCGATCCCCCTCGGTCTCGAGGTACCGGGTCCGACAGGGTTCGGTCCCGTGGCTCACGAGTTGAGGGAGTGACCGGGGCCGACTGCCCACGCGGCCTCTCAACCCCACTCTCACCGGCGGGCCAACGGGACCTGTTCTCCTGGGGTCGCTGCCATCGGTGCCGATGTCTCGGGCATCGATACCGGTACCGAAGAACCGGCCTTCGATACCGATGCCGTCGAGGTCGACGTCGAGGGGCCGGCGCAAGTTCCAAAAAGACTGTCCCGCAGAACTTGCCTCGCAACCTGAGTCCGTTTCCGGAGACCGAGACACAAAGCGCACGACTTGAGATTGTGCTCCGGCCCGAGGCACTGGAGGCACCAAGCGTGGGTGTCGGTCTGCGAGATCGGCCGGCCGCAGCGACCACACTTCTTAAATCCACTCGGGACCTTCGAGGACATCGACGGAAAAATCGCGTCGGCGAAGTCAAAGTCGGCAATGGTGGCTAAAATCACACCACGAAAAAATCACCGACCGAGCGGCCACTAGGCCGCAACGTGGCGTCCCCGCTAGAAAGCGAGGGAAAAAGGGGAGCGCGTGCTCCACACGCGCAAAAAAAAATTTCTTCTTTTTTTTTTTTTTTTAAAACAATACAAACAAAAACAGAAGGAACCGAACGGTCCAAGCGACGATCCGCGTAAACGCGGTCGAAAATCCGGCGGCTGAACAGAGAGAGAGGCAAACGCACCACTCTCTCAGTCGCGGAAAAAAAGTAACTGGCGGGAGCGGTCGCGCACGGGCGGGAAGGCGGCCGCGCATGCGCGGTGGGCGTGGCCTGCGTGCCGACCGTCCCGCGAAGCTTCTTCCGGTTGGTGGGGGCTGCCGCGGACGTCAACCCAGTCGTGAGAACAAGCAGCCTGCTTGTCCTCGGAGAACAATGTTATATATCACACTAGTAAAAAAGGCCCGTTTCTGAGACCAATGAAACGGGCGCTAGCAAGGTGTTGATCGTAGTGTGTATGTTTGAGAGAGTATGTGCGAGAGTGACTGTTTGAGAGAGAATGACAGAATGAATCTTTCTGTATGGAGGGGGTTGGGGGAGGGAGTGTGTGTGTGTGAGTGAGACAGAGAGATGTTGTATGTTGGTGTGGGGGAGGGGGTATGATTTTTGGGGGGAAGTTTGTGAGTTGAATGAGCAATTATTGGTGCCATTTTTGTGTTGGGGGTTTGTTGGGGGAAGGGTAACGTTCAAATGAATTGTATGTTTTTGTATTTTTTGTGTAGGGGTTTGGGGGTCAGAGGGTGTTTGCAGGTGGAGTCACATGGGGTCTGTAGGTGTGTGTTGGTGTGTCAGAGTCAGATGTTGTACTTCACTGTTACTGTTTCAATATAAAAGGGGGTTGGGGGAGGGAGTATGTGTCTGTGAGTGAGCAAGACAGACGCTGTGTGTAGGTTGGTTTGGGGGAGTTTAGAGTTTGATTGGGCAGTGTGTGAGTTGCATGTGCAATTGTAGCTGCCATTTTTGTTTTGGGGGTTTGTTGGGGGGGGGGGGGGGGGGGGTACCGTTGTTCCAGTGAATTGTATGTGTGTCTGTTGTTTCTGTAGGAGTTGGGAGTGCAGAGGGTGTTTGTAGGTGATTGAGGTGCTAAGGTGTGTGTGTGAGTGAGAAAGATGCTGTGTGTGCATGGCACAGTGTGTGTGTTTGTGTGTGTGAGAGAGAGAGATGAAGGTTTTTGCAGTAATCAGGTTTGTGTATGATCCCGTTTTTGAGGAAGGCTGGTACGGTTTTTTGTTGTTTTTTTTTGGGGGGGTGGGGGTGAGTCACATACCGACAGCAGGAGCATGGGCATCCAAAAGGTTTAGTTCTTTCAGCGATGTTCCTGCGTGTTATGTGTGGTTCCATTGCCTTGCATTGTTAGGTTTGTGCATTCTTCAGGTTTGTGTATGATCCCGTTTTTGAGGAACGCTGGTACGTTGTTTTTTTTGTTGGGGGGGGGGGGGGGGGGGGGGGGGGGCGGGTGGGGGTGAGTCACATACCGAGAGCAGGAGCATGGGCATCCAAAAGGTTCTGTTGTTCACCGATGTTCCTGCGTCTTATGTGTGGTCCCGTTGCCTTGCATTATTGCAGCTCGATTGGTCCTTCGTGCATGTTGTGTAGCAACGTTTGCAGGTGGAACGGGTGAGCGATTCCATTCGCTCAGTGTCAGTGCTCTGCCCTCGACGTCATGACGTTTGTCGCGAGGGCGGGGCACACAGTCATGGTGGAACTCCGATCTACACCATGACGGAAGTTGGAGATTAGCAATTTGGCTTCATTAGAACGTTGGAGTTGTGAATTCACATAATTCACATGTCCGGAAGGGGCGTGGCTGAGGGCGGGTCTGTGACTGAGGGTGAGTTGTTCTGACAGCCTAGGAGGGTGACTGGTGCTGACAGCCTAACTTAGGAAGAGTAGATTCAGTGCTTCACTGAATGTTGGAGGTGAGAATTATTTATATAGATACACATTTTTGTTTCTGTACTTTACTTGCTTTATTAGTTTGGTCACATAAAGGTTTCTGCAGTGCTATTTCCGTAGATGTAAATAATCAGCTCTACCATCTCTGTGGTCAGCATGCATTGTCAATGCATACATATGCATTACAGCGACATAGTACTTTCTTTAATGTTGACGTAGTCCCCTTTACATATGCAACAGAAGAGACATCACATAGATCAAACTCAAACATACAATTGAGCCGTATTTTCTCACTGGTGTCATTTTTGCACTGCTTACAGGAGGTAGACCCTGATAGTTTTCCCACCAACACGTTTAGTTCAGCAATTTTAAGGTGTCTATGTAAGTTATTTGTGTTCTTTCCCTGCCATGAGTTCTGCTTAGATTCACATTTATTACAGCCTTAGGGCAGACCCGTTCACATTTGAAAATGTAATTTTGCTTGACTGAACTAGGAATGCACATGAATTTACGAGCGTGTTTTATAGTTTACTCATCACCGATATCAATACGGTTTTAGATACTGATTATTTACTTAGACGAATACATATAATTACTTATTAGCCTGTATGTTTAACACTATATATATATATATATATATATATATATATATATATATATATATATATAATTCTTGAGATTCACATGTATAGTCTCTACTTTGAGCCATGGAAAAGTTGACAACTATCTCCAGGCATTACTAAAGGCTATTTATATTTATGGTAGTTTGCTGCTCTGTTTTTGTTTTCAAGTTGGTAAGATATAATATTTATCACATTCTTCTTATCACTGCAAGTCATTTCAAGTCAGATTTTTATCTCCTCATTCTTTTATACTTACTGCAATCGATATTTATGTTTTTCAGGCACCTTTGATATCCATGCAGTTTTAATAGCTAGGATAACTTTTAGTATCATTGCATAGACGGATTGTTGATTGACAGGTATAGTAGTATATTGTAGACATACATATTTTTTTACTCTTCTTTATCCATTTTATTGTGGACACCAGGCTTTATTTTATAATGGTACTGATTTTCATTATTTTTTCTCACATTGCTTTATATTTTTTTTATCAAATCTTTTCTTCACCCCTACAATTCACACGTTTTCACAACCATGTTTTCATTCTTGTTGCATCCTATATTAAATATATTTTATTTTTTTATATACCTATTTATTATCATGATATGTTGTAATATATTATGCATGTTCTATTAGAATATGCTGTTTACATTATGTCATTTTATTTGAGGACCCCTGACCAAGGCCTACGTACCGTCACACTGCCCGTGTTGGGTTCATCTCATCAGCACTCCCTACACTTTGGATCTGAAGAATAAATGTGCCATTGCCATTTTGGAATTTGAAGGTGGCGTCTTCCACTTTTTTGGCTCTCTATTTCTGTGGAAGTGTTGGTTTTCTGTTTCAGACTTTTAACTTACACGTTCATTTTTGAAATGCGTAACCCTAGTAGCACTTTAGAAACGTTAAGTAGTAGTAGTAGTGAAATAAAAGTACAATAAATAAATAAAAAAAATTACTGCAATAAATGAAAGGGCCCCATATCTACTAGGAGGCCCTTTTAGTAAGTTGCAGTAAAAAGGTCAATGCGATAGAGGCAGGGGGCGTGTTTCCTGCAGCAGTTAAAAAGACTGAAAAAAATAAATTACCATGTAGTAAGATTTCACTTACCATGTGGGAGAGGGGGGAAGAAACTCTTACCACTCCGTTGGTAACCAGGTTAGCACCTGCAGAAATTTTGTCAAATAATATTTCCGCTAACATCAAAATGTCATATGCTGGGGGTGAAACTACCGCCAGTAGTAGCTCCAGATTGGCAACACAGTATGCCCACAGTGTGCTTACCACCGCTTCGTAAATGGGCCCCTAAATTAATTAAGATTCATAACGATGATGGTAGCTGGCTAAATAGTAGGGGGATAAAGGGAGAAGGGTAAATCAAGTCAATCTACACAGAAACAGTACTTTATTCAAATGGTCAAGTGATTTATGAAACATAGAACAGAACAGACATATAGTGCTTACTTCATTAGATGACCTACATATATACTATATAAAGCAAGTCTAACATATGTCCAACAAACCAAATTGAACTTGAGATTTTTCTCTCTATGGATCCAAGTGGCCACCACAGATTTTTAAAAACTCATTTCTTTTAAAATAAAGACATGAATGTCAAGAATGTGAGAAACTGCACTGCCTTCCTGTGAAGGACCAAATAACTTTTAAAATTTGCACCCTGGTGCATAAAATCCTCTATGGTGAAGCTCCAGCTTATACAGATACCCTTATCAACTTGCCACCAAGGAATTCTCACAAATCATCTCGTTCGTACTTAAATCTCCATTAACCAACCTGTTATGGCCAAATATAAAACCACTTACGCATCCACCTTTCTCTATATTAGCGCACATTTGCAGAATGGATTACCTAAATCTGTAAAAACTACTCACAATCATCCAACTTTCAGAAAATCACTCAAGACCAACTTATTTGGAAAAGCTTACGCCAAAGTCCCTCCTTGTATCCATAACTCCTGAACTGTAGCTATCGTAACTGGCATATTGAACCCTTTATTCTTTTCTTCTCCTCTGTAATTACTCTCACTAACCTCTTCAACTTCATTGTACTTAATTATTACCGGATTGATGTATGCCTTTTCAGACTGATGTAAGCCACATTGAGCCTGCCCGTGGGTGGGAAAATGTGGGATATAAATGCTATAAATAAAAAAGATATGAAAATAATGTTCCTGGGTTTTTAGAATTCAAATACGTTTAAGTCCCTTCGCCAACTGGCTTAGCGGAAGCAACAGCGAAACAAAGTGATATGCTCAATCACCAGGAGCGTCAATGAAGAAACGATAGCCCTCTCTTCTCTTAGAATAATAAATAATGTACTCTACCCACCAAATAAGCAAATCGCTGTCCCCACTCGCTTACTGCGACTCCGGGATAATTCAAGATCACATTCACAGGCCACCGCAGTTGTTTCCCAGCAGCAAAGTCTTCTTCACCAAGAACTCACCAAAACAAAAAATTCAAATTTACCTCCCCGAGTCAATTCTTAACGGCGATTGGACAGAACAACTTATGCTTCCGCGGACTTCCACTTCCCGGTCAGCTTTCCTCAGACACAAAGTGTCATCTTTTTATAAATTTTATTATAAAGACGCGACATATTTATTAATTTAAGATCCAGTCACCTTCACGTGAATGCAACATGTAATAACTATCAATTTCTTTTCTATTATTATGTTAGCCGTTGCAATCAAGAAGGATTTTGCTTAGTGCGGAAGGATCTGATTTTTCTTCAGGTTTTTGAACTCTATTGTTCCAGCGAATCAGGGAGAACAAAAAGTCCGAAGTAGAGGAGTGTGGTGGCCTTGTTAGTCCACTCTTAAGATTATCAATAGAAATCAAACAAAATAAAACATGGAAAAGAAAATAAGATGATACCTTTTTTATTGGACATAACTTAATATCGAAGAAACCAATTAGAGGAAATAAAGGCGGAGCAGATTAGTTAAGTAGGAAGCGATTCGGTTACTTAGGAAATTGATTTATAAGAAAATTTGAATATCTAGCAGCATTCTCCAGATTCTCTCTACTTTACTCCTCAACACGCATTTTCCTTAATTATCATTGAACTAGTCAATTGAGAACTTTTTATCCCAGGATAGCCTCACTGAAAAGTCGCCATCTGTATTGTATAAAACAGTGTAGAAAAATGAGCGCAAAATACTAGTGATATTAAATTTTTATTTCATGATATTTATATCTAGATATGGGAACCTTTCAAATAAATTAAAAAGATGTAAATAAAAAAATAAAAATCTTTTGTTATCCACCTTTTAAGGCACTGCCTATCCCAGATGGAACAGCTTTAAATTTTTACAGATTGACCAGGAATGTATAATAACCTTTTGCTATTGTTTTCGTTCCGCCTACTGGCTTCAGCCCATATAATAGACTAGATAATAACACCCCGTCTACTGTTTTCATCCAACCACCTCCTTGTTGGGGATGTAGTCTATGGCACATTCTAGAGAAGAGAACCTGCTAGCACTCTTTTCGACGTCGTATTCGTAAGCTGCATTATCCTTACCTTTGCCCTTCCTTCCCTCCCTAACTCCACCCTTTTATTCACTGCCCTGGCGCGTCACTCCCAGCCTCTCCTCCAATTATGGATGTGCTGCGTTGCAAGCGCTCTCTCGCGTCCTTGCGCCACTCCCAGCCTCGAGTCCTCCGAAATGTATGTGGGTTGCTTGCTTTGCAGCTTTTCTAGTGTCCTTCCCCCTCTTTCTGTGATTGGTCAGCGTTCTGATGCCGCTCCTATCTTCCCCCTGGGAAGCTGTGGGTGTGGTTTGAGCCCTTTGCCGTGGGCTGCCGTGCCTGCCTGCCTTCATCCCGGCTGTGTAAAACGAGAGGTTGTGGGGTTGGGGTGAGCAGGAGCTGAAGCTGGAGCCAGAGACTATGCGGAGGGTTACCTTGTTTGTGAATGGCAGTGCCAGGAACGGAAAGGTTTGTGAACGGCGGCTGTTAGTGAGTCTGTTTTCTGTATGGGGGAGCTCTCGGGTACTGGACTGGTGCGGAGCCAGTTGTATCCAGTTGGAGGCCTTCATATTAGTTAAATCCTCCGACCAGCCCTGCGTGTAGTTTTTTTTTATTGATTCACATTCTATTCTGGTACTCTTGGAGAGGCAGGTTCTTTCTGGTCTTGTCAGGAAAGAGACCTTCATTTTGTTCTTATAGAGTGGGGTGAACTCCTAGCTATGTCATTGTTGTTTAATAGTAATTCTGCAGGTACTAGTGTATCGGGGACGATATCCACAACCCAGGAATGGCTGAGAGCCAGCCTTCAGGAGCCGGGTCCCTTGTTAGCTCTGCATTTTGGCTTAATTTTTGACTTATTACACTTGGCAACAGATCTTGTGATCTTTAAACTCTTTGCTCGTCTTCTCATCTTACTCATCATGGCAGATAACACATTTTTATTCTCTCAAGAGCATATTGGTTTTCAGCTAATGAGATAAAGAGCTTTATTTGAGTAGACTCAAGAATAACGGAAAATATTTCTTTACAGAAAGGTGATGCATGAAATGATCTTCCAAAAATTTGAATTTAGATGTTGACTTATTTATTTTTTCCAAATCGGAGCTGGAGGTGAGTTACATTCCTTTTATGTTATGCACCTGTCCAGGAAGTTTCATAATTACTGTACCTGAGACAGTGGTGGTTGAAGCTACTTCCCTAGTTCATAACTCCCTTTAACCACTAAGCTACTCCTGCACTCTAAGGAAGGGGGGGGGGGGGGGGGGGGGGGGGGGGGGGGAACCACAGAAGGAGAAAGTAAGAGCAATGGTAGTCTGTAGCATTGGAGAGTGAAACAAGTTGGTATGACCAGGAGGCCCTTCCAGCCCAGGGCTGTTATAAGGAAGTTGGGTGCCCTAGGCCTTTAGTCTTCATTCCCAGTACTTGATTGCTGATTTTTAAGAATAATCCTTGTGAACTGGCATGAAAGAGTTGTAAGGCCACTGTCTCCATTGCATGCAAACCTTTCATGCATGTTCATTAGGGATACACCTGAGCGGAGGAGTATCCTAGTGGTTAGTGCAGTGGTCTTTGATCCTGAGGAACTGACGATTCCCACTGCAGCTCCTTGTGACTCTGGGCAAGTCACTTAACCCTCCATTGCCCCTGGTACAAAATAAGTACCTGAATATATGTAAACCGCTTTGAATGTAGTTGCAAAAACCTCAGAAAGGCGGTATATCAAGTCCCATTTTCCTTTCCCCTTCCCTGAGCTGTTGGTTGCTACTCTTAGTCCTTGAGGGCTGCCAAGATCTTACATGACCATCCAGCTCTGTACTCTTTCCCCCCCCCCCCCCCCCCCCCCCCGAGATTATCATAATCTCTGAACAGTCATGATTATCCTGACATCATCCATCCTTGAACAGTCTTGTAAGTTTAATTTCTTTGTTCATTAGCAACCTTAGGTGAGGATGGCTGATCATCTCGTAGGTGCTTGACTCATTGACTCCCTTGCTTGACTCATTGACTTTGTAGTGTTTACAGTGTATCTGTTTTGCTTTTCTTGGTTTTCAATAAAGACCACATTCAAAAAATGCATAGATAGGTATCGCAGTTTTAAATTAAATTTTGCTGTGTATGTACATACACAATAATATAATTTTAAAAGGAAAGGGACTATTGCATATTACTCACCCTTCCTGCAGATAAGTGTGGGCTAATTTTAAGTTGATTGCAACTACTCTGTTAAAGCTTAAACACCCCCCCCCCCCCCCCAGGCTGCCATTCTAGGCATCTGCCCTGTCAGCATGATGGCTAAGCCAGTCCTGTATCAGGTTCTGTAGGTTGTTTCTGGGTGGTGTTGGACTCTGTTATGGATAAAGGCATGGAATATACGTTTTAGTGAAGTAAATTAAAATAGTCGCCAGAGAATCTGTTAACAGCAGTAACAAATTAAGGAGAAAAGATCTTTGAATCATTTTTATGTTTTCCAGCACAATTACTATTAATGCTTTTATGATTATACTATCAAGTATATAGTCAGGACTTCATTAAAGTAGTTCTCATGCTAGTGGACTAGGCGTTGCTCTTGGATAAGCTAGTAGTCTTGCTGGCACAATTAATTTTGATATTACATTGCAGTCATATACAGGTTTCTTGGAGTAGTGAAACACATTACAACAATGTATGGAAAAATAGCCATTGATCTACTACTACTACTGAAAACCTCCCCCTCCCCCCGCCCCCCCACCAAGAAAATAATTTTAGTAGCTATTAAGATAGAATTAATGGAGGTAATTTTTATAAGGATTTTTCTTGCTTGAAAGGGCTCGTATAAAATTACCCAACAGCATTTGCGCACAAAAGTACACATGGTGACAAGGCACATTTTTGTAAACTGTCTTAAACAGAGATCCTGTTTATTTGCTGTTTTAATACATTTTAAAAGCAATTTGAGTGACTCTGTTAAGTCGTAGAAGAGGTACTACATTTTCCACAATTCTACATCATTGTAAGTACTGGCCATAGACTGTGGAACCTACTGAATGCATTGTTGATGGGGGTCATTATGACTGAAAAAGTTGCCTGAGGAAAGTTCTAATATTTTTACCAATCAAACGTGCCTGAATTTCTCATCACCTTATTTTTATATCATGTTTATTAAAGCCATCAATAATAAACATCAAACAAGTCCTCTAATTTTCATAGTAAGAAAAAATAAATGGATTAATCATGAACAAGTCAACTCCCACCCCTCTGGTACATTTTTTTATGCAACTCGTGTTGGTTTTTGGCAGGCACAGTTTGGCTATCATGCTGATGAAGTCACAAAGTAAGCATTTGATTGTTAAATCAAACATATAAAGGGCGAGTGACCGTACTCACTCGCAAATGCGCAGTAGAGACTTCCCTCTCTGCCCCACCCCCGCTTCAATACGTGATGATGGGGGCGGGATAGAGAGGGAAGACTCTACTGGCATGCTGCAGACGTCGGAACTGCCCCCCCTCCCCCGGAGTCGCCGCCCCTCCATCTGGCCCGAGCACTGTGAACTTACATCGCACGCAGCAGCAGGCACATCAGCAAAGCTGCCGTTAGGCTTCCTTCTCTGCCTTTGTCCCGCCCTCGCTGACGTTACATCACACGAGGGCGGGACACAGGCAGAGAAGGAAGCCCGCCCCGACGGCAGCTTTGCTGATGTGCCTGCTGCTGCATGCTGATGTAAGTTTACAGTGCTGCTCGGGCCGGGTGGAGGGGCAGCGGCAGCGACTCCGGGGGGAGGGGTTCAGAAACCCCCCCCCCCCCCCCCATTCCAAAAGTTGCCTGTTTTCACGGGCTCAACGGCTAGTTTAAATATATTTCAGCCAAATACACTTACAGTTCTGACAGGTTTTATGAGACACTTAGCTCTAAAATAGGTGTTGTCTTGGACTCCCAAACCTTTACGTGGCCTGCTAAAGTTACTTAATATGGTTCAAGATTGTGCTAAGATTTTGTGTCCTCGTTGTATTTGTAGGTAGTTGCTGTTTATGGGTCATTTTCGGATTTACTGTCTGCTGCCAGTAGTAAGCTTGGAATAAAAGCTGCCAGTATATATAACGGGAAAGGAGGACTCATTGATGACATCGCTTTGATTAGGTAACCAGAGCTTTTTAATTCTTGAATGTTACTACCACTAGTTAGAAATGATGTAGCCACTGCCCTGTCTACCCTCCATGGGATATGTGGTAGCATATCTAGTCCAGATATCTCGATAACAACGCTGCAGCGGTGATTGAGGAACCTGAGAGGATAAAGCCACTCATTGTGCCATTTCATGCATAAAATTATGCCACACTGCATGAGATGGAGGTGAAGAATCAGCCCACGATTGCAATATACACTTTTTAGTGATCAGAAAAAAAAATGATGTGAAATATTAACAATGAAATCATTTACCTCGGGTTGTCAAACCTGTCCTGGGGCCACCTGCCAGTTACATTTTCAGGATAACCCCCCTCCCCCCCCAATAAGGAATGGGCATGAGGCAGATTGCATGCCTGTGACCTCCATTATATGCAAATCTGTCTCATGCATATGCCTTTGGGGGGGGGGGGTATCCTAAAAACTTGACTGGGGGGCTGGTGGCCCCCGCAGACAGGTTTGATTGCTTTGATTGCCATTTCTAATGAACTTGTATTGCCTGCTTTGGTGAGTATAGAATAAAAGAGAGAGCTGCTTTCTCATAACCAAACCTTTTTTGTGATTGTGGTCTCCTGACTTGTTCAGAGGAAGTGCACTGCTCTGTGGAATTAAGGAGTCTAGATAGACGAGAGAAATTATACTGTTGCAGCCTTGAGTGGATTATTAATTTCCAGGTAATTGTGGCTGGACTACTAAACCTGAGAGGAATAATTGCACTCTAAAAATATACATATTGTTGAATATTTTTACTTCGTTAATTGTCTTTTGCTTATGTTTGATTTATTCTTACTGTGCACCCGCCTTGAGTGAATTCTTTCAAAAAGGCAGTAAATAAATCCAAATAAATTAAAGATTAGTTTCTGACTCGTGAATGTGTATTTTTTTTTCTCAGAGATGATGATGTCTTATATGTATGTGAAGGAGAACCTTTTATTGGTAAGTACAGCTATTAATACAGTAAATGATGGCAGATAGACCTGCACAGTCTATCCATTTTGCCCAACAAGGTTGTCAAGAGGCATACCCATCTCTCTTTGGGGGCCACAGCCACCTATGCTTAAACACTGGTTGGCAAGTCTCCACTATGTGAACCACATATAGACAGCCAAACATGATAGTCTTTGTTATATCCAAGGCGGTTTGATCACAGGAGATGGCATGAGCCTGTCTGGCTCATTATGTGGGCTGAAGCCAGTAGGTGGAGCTTGTTGCCCTATCAGTTACACTGTTTCAGGTGTACCAAGATGATGGCAGCTGCATTGGGGAGAATTAAAACTTCCTTGGGTGGAGACTGGCTTCAGCCACGTGACATCATGCTTTCTCCTGTTATGAAACCACCTTGATTATAGCCATATATCCCCAAGTATTGTTGACGGTATTCAGCTTACTGGTCAAGATGTCTTCACCTCTCCCCTGAACTGCACAGCACCCTAACTTGCAGTATGTAGCGTTAAAGTGTACAACATTGGGAGTCGTCAAACCTTCACTACTCATCCCATTTGCGGTATATAGACCATAGACATGTGTCCAGCACTGGCCTTAGTTCCCTCATGCTGGATTTGGAGAATTTTCAGTCTTTAGCTTTTATATGAGACAGAAACAGTTAAAATGCTAATGGCAAAACAGCATAATGTCAGATTTATTAAAGAAACTAATGTTGGTTTTAACATGCTTGTCTTAAAATGCTTCTTTATGACATCTCTTCTTTTTTGGGGGGGAGGGAGGTCACTTTTTTATGAAGTATTAATCTGCATGTATTACAAGCCAAATGCTCTTCTTGTTTGCGTAAGGATAAACAAACAAGCATATAAATAGGTGCATGGAATGTGCACATAGATGTTATTGGGCACATAGTTTGGGCAGAGCTGCAATTTTGTGCATGTGCATTTCATAAAATGCATGCAGTGCATAGAGAACATGCACAGATTTATACCTACACCAAAGGTGTAGGTTTATTCAGGTATAAAAAAAATAAATAGGCATTTATGTAGCCTTTATAAAATAGGCATTCTTAGTATAAAATTACTATCCAGAGCTGTAGCTCCGCCCCATCTTCTACATTTTGCTGGAATTTCATTAGCAAGTTGCATAAGAATAGCTGTACTGGGTCAGACCAGAGGTCCATCTAGCCCAGTATCCTGTTTCCAACAGTGGCCACTCCAGGTCACAGGTACCTGGTAGAAACCCAAATAGTCGCAACATTCCATGCTACCAATCCCAGGGCAAGCAGAGGCTTCCCCATGTCTCTCAATAGCAGACAATGGACGTTTTTCTCCAGGAACTTGTCCAAATCTTGTTTAAACACAACTAAGCTATCTGCTGTTACTACATCTTCTGGCAAGGAGTTCCAGAGCGTAACTATTCATTTGAGTAGAAAATTTTCCTCCCATTTTTTGTAAGTATTTCTATGCAACTTCAGTGTACTTCTTGAAAGAGTAAAAAAATTGATTCACTCCTACTTGATCTACACCACTCAGATCTTGTAGACCATAGCATCAAGTAATTTATGATTTGGATTGTTCTTCCCAGTGTGCATCACTTTGCATTTGTCCACATTAAATTTCATCTGCCATTTGGATGCTCAGTCTTCCAATTTCCTATGGTCTTCTGCAATTATTCACAGTTCACATACGTTTTAACAACCTTGAATAGTTTGTCATCTGCAAATTTAATCACCTCACTTGTTCCAATTTCCAGATCATTTATAAATGTTAAATAGCACCGGTCCCAGTACAGATCCCTGTGGCACTCCACTGTTCACCCTGCATTGAGAAAATGTCCATTTAACCCTGCTGTCTGTTGAACACATGATGACCTATTTAGAGGGTATTTTATAACAGGATGCATATGTTAAATATCCAGATAAGTGCCTGTTTAAAAAGGCACATGAGCATCTATGTTGCATCTTATAAAGAGAGGTTCTCTGAACTATCCCTAATAGTGCAAACAATTCTTTTGCTTAAATTTATACCTGCTCCAAAGAAGGTCTAAATTTGTGCATGTATTATGTGGGTAATTTTATAAAGCACTTTCCACATGTAGTACAGACAGCCTCCTTTTACGTGTTTCCTCTGTGGCCTCTTGTGGGATGGACTTTGCACAGGGTTTCTCATCATCCTGGGAAGGTCGTTCTTGTAACTCTGGATTGGCCCAGATGTCCTTCGTATGTGGATTTCATTTGTCTTCAAATCGCTCCTCGGTTGACTCTCCCTCCACAGATGTGCTTTGTTGCACCTTGTGCTTGTTGTACTTATGGAGGATCCCTCCCGCTTTGGTCTTACAGCCTGGCTCTTGAGAGGGCACAATTAAGGAAGAAGGGTTACATGGAGGATGTTCTGCCTAAGGTGGATGCCCTTATCATGGCTGTTTACTAAACGTACCACTATCCCTGTTGAAGGCGGCACTGAATTAAAGGATGTGCATGACTGCAAGCTTCAGGCTTTCTTGAAGCTTGCCTTTCAAATGGCTGTGTTAAATTCTCAGGCAGCAATTTCTTCTTCCTTTATAGCCAGGGCTTCTTTATTGTGGATTCAGCAATTCTACTTTGGACTCGCCTCCATACTTTCTCCCTTCCCTTGAGAAAGGGTTGTCCTATTTGTCAGACGCTCTATGATATTCTTTGAGTGTCGGCTAAAAGTATGGCCTTGGCTGTTTCAGCACGACGCTGGCTATGGTTGAGACATTGGGCTGCTGATGTGACATCCAAATTTCGTCTAACGAAGTTGCCTTTTTGAGGTAAGCTACTCTTTGATGCAGATTTGGAGCAGATTGTTAAAGTCCTGAGATTTTCCAAGGTCCAGATACTACCTGAGGACAAGCCTAAGCCTCATCTCTAGGTGGTTAATTCTCATTTTCGAGAAGTGCGGAGGTATAGACCAGAGAAGGCTAGTACTTCTCAAAAACCTCTTTCCTCAGATTTGGTCTTCCTTTTGAGGGGGCAAGAAGTTCTTCTCACTATCTCAAGAATCTCTCCCTCTTCGCAGCCCTCATAATGACAGGGTTGAGGTTCACTCTTAGTATATAGGCATAGGTGGGCATCTTTCCTGCTTTTACAAGAAGTGGACCATTATCACCAATGGGTCCTAGATATCGTTCTGCTTGGCTACAAGCTAGAATTTTCTAAGCCACTCACAGATCTTTTCTTCCTTTCCCCTTGCAGCAGCTCTGCAAGGACTCAAGCAGTTCTAACTACCTTAGCATCTTTAATGCGACTGGGGGCCATTCAGCCCGTTCCTCCGGCAGAAACAGGCATGGGTTGATCCATATATTTTGTCATCCAAAGAAAAGACTCTTTTCACCTAGTTCTGGATCTCAGAGGAGTGAATAAGTGACCTGGATGCACTTAACACATGGAGATTCTTTGATATGTAACAGCCTTGGTCCTCAAGGGGAGTTCCTTGCCTCATTGGACTTCAAGGAGGCTTATTTTCATATCCTGATTTGGAGGTTTCTCTGGTTTGCGATCCTGGGAGATCATTATCAATTCACGGCCATGCCTTTTGACCTCACACATTTTCCAATGTTACAGTGGTGGTAACAGCCTTTCTTCGCAGGTGAGGGATCCAAGTCCATCCTTACCTGGATGATTGGCTGATTTGGGAGCCTTCACAGTATACAAGCTGTCCTCTCTGTCTTCTTTCTGCCCTGGGTTGGGTGGTGAATTACAGCAAGAGACATATCACCCCCCACCCAGACCCTGGGATTTCTGGGAGCATACTTTGATACCACAGCGGGCAAGATTTCTCTCTTCCTCAACATTTGAGCTTGAGCTGATGATAAATTCTCAGACTTCTGTCTCTTTCCTGCCACAGGTGTGGGATTATGCTCAGGTTCTCTGTTCTTTGCCGGCGACTTTGGATGTCCTGACTTGCGTGAAATTCCATATGTGGCCCCTACAGTCTTCCCTGTTGCGCTAGTGGTCTCCAGTCTCGGGGAGAATTACGACCAGTTGGTGCTATGGATGCCTCAAGCCAGACGAAGTTTGATTTGGTGGCTTCTTCCTGCACAGGCGGGCGGGGATACCCTTAAATTTCCAGTCTGTGTGTTCTCATCTCCGATGCCAGCCTCTTTAGATGGGGAGCCCATTATTTCCACCACTCTGCACAGGGCCGCTGGTCGAGAGTGGAGGCTTCCTGATCCTTCAACAGATTGAAACTTCGAGCTGTCTGGAAAGGTCTGCTGGCCTTTGTGCCTCTTCACAGGAGGCCAGTGTGAGTGGTCTTGGGACAATGTGACAGCGGTTTCTTACATCAACGGACAAGAGGGAATAAAGTGTGTGTGTGTCCCTAGCCCAGGAGTACATCTTTTTTTCAGTGGGTGGAAATGAACGTTCCAATTTAATTTCAGTGTCCCACATTGTGGGTTCACTGAACTTGCAAGCGGACTTACTCAGCACAGTGTCTCTTGACCCAGGAGAATGGCAACTGTCAAAGACTGCACTTTGCCTCATTTCCACACAGTGGGGCCTTCCAGTTCTGGACCTCATAGCATCCAGACTCGATACACAGGTCCACAATTTCTTCAGCTGCTTCAGGGAGAAGAACTCCCTGGGAATGGATGCACTAGTACAGTCTTGGCCATCAGACAGCCTCCTTTACATGTTTCCTCCATGGCTTCTCGAGGGAAGGACTTTGCACAGGATTTCTCGGTATGCGGATTTCATCTGTCTTCAGATTGCGCCTCAGTTGACTCTCCCTCCACAGATGGGCTTGTTGCACTAAGGTCCAGTACTGATGGAGGATCCCTCCCGCTTGATCTTACAGCCTGGCTATTGAGAGGGCACGATTAAGGAAGAAGGGTTACGTGGAGGATGTCATTAATACATTGCTGCAATCATGAAAGTGAGCCACTTCTTATGCAAGAGTGTGGAGAACTTTTGAGCTGGTCAACAGAGTGCTTTTTCTCCATTTTGTGCTTCCTTGTCTTAAATTTTATCCTTCCTGCAGGAGGAATTCAAAAAAGGCTTGGCTCGTAGTTTGCTCAAGGTTCAGGTGGCAGCACTGGCGTGCTATAGAGTCAAAATACAGAATGCTTTGTTGGCTGCTCAAACTGATTATTGTGCGGTTCCTTAAAGGAGTCATTCATCTATATCTCCCCCTGTCCGCAAATTTTGTCGTCAGTGGAATCTTCAAGTGGTTCTTAAGGCTCTGTAGTTGACCCCTTTTGAGCCCCCTTTGTTCGGCAACTACCAAAGATCGCACTTTCCTTGCTGACAAAATGGCAACTACAAAATCTGCCTTTAGAGTTTTTGAGCTTCTCTTCCAGGGATCCCTTTCTCCGCTTTTCTGACTCTGGTGTCGATAGGGATGGTTCTGGCCTTTTTCCGGAAGATTGGTTGACATGAAAAGGAGATACAGAATGTTTCTTCCTTCTTTACCAGGGAGGTCTATTCTGCAGAATATGCTTCCCTGAGGCTGTTGGATGTGAAGCGCATAATGCGGTATCTTACTGTTACCAACAATTTCAGGTGTTTCGATCATTTTTTTTTTTGTCCTCTTTGCAGGACCCTGGAAGGCTTTCCTGGCCTCCAAAGCCAACTGTGGCTTGATGGCTGGCTTAAGGGGGCTGTTTCTTGTGCTTATGTTCTGAGGGGTAAATCTGCTTCCATACATGTTTAAGGCTCATTCTACCAGGTCTTTGGCATCTTCTTTGGCAGTCTAGGGAGATTGCGTTGGCAGAGATCTGTAGGTCAGCGACATGGTCTCATTCATTTGTTAAGCATTACTTTCTGGATGCGTCTGCTCGAGTTGATGCTTCTTTTGGGGCCACAGTTCCTACTGCAGGGATATCGGTCCCTCCCCACTTAAGGATTGCTTTTGTACATCCCATTTGTCTGGACTGATCCTTGGGACATAATAGAAGGAAAATTAATTTTCTTTTCCTTTAGTTCCAGAGGATCAGTCCAGAGCCCACCCTTCTGCAATGGTTCTGATTTTTCCAATATTAAATTGTGTGTGTGTGTGTATTGTTCTGGTTCTGTTGTTTCTAAGGCATGAGTTTTGCTCTATATTTCATGGTTATTTTTCTGTCTAGAGGCTGGAGTTTTTTTCTCTGTCACCTTTTTCAGTGCTTTATCAAATACTAGCTGAGTTGCTGTGCACAGGATAAGGCACAACTCCATTAATGTTCTCTATCTCCTCCTGCTGGTGGTTGGTGTGGACTGATCCCTTGGGACTAAAGGAAAGAATTATCAGGGAGTTAATTTTTCCTTCTGTGTTCTTTTCCTAAGTCCTAATGTTCTGTTTGCTTCTTTGTCTGCTGTTGCCATTGCATATTAGACATACAATTTCAGTGTATTGTTCATGATGATACCTTTAGATATTTCCTGGGTGCTGACTCCAAATGTGGAACCTAGCATGATGTTGCCATCATTTTTTGTCATTTTTCTCAATGTGCATCACTTTATACTTGTCCACATTAAATTTCATCTGCTGTTTGGAGGAATACCAGCCTTGTAGTTTCACAAGGTCCTCTTGCAATTTTTCAGTCTGCATGCAGTTTACAACTTTGAATAATTTTGCGTCGTCTGCAGATTTGATCTCTTTCCCATTTCCAGATCACTTATAAATGTTAAAACACACTGGTCCTAATACAGATCCCCTGTGGTACTCCACTATTCACCTTCTGTGAGAAAATTCATTTAATCCACAACAGGACATGGTTTCCTATTCCATGGCTTTTTATTTTCTTCAGGAGCCTTTCATGAGGAACTTTATCAAAAGCTTTCTGAAAGTCTAGGTATGCTGTGATTGGAAAGGGTAGACACGAAGCATCTGTTTACTCTTTTTCCAAAAATACTAGGACTAGGGGGCATTCAATGAAGCTACAAAAGTAAATTTAAAACGAAACACATCAAAGAATTTTTCTTCACTCAACATGTAATTAAACTCTGGAATTCATTGCCAGAGAATGTGGTAAATGCGGTTAGCTTAGCGGGGTTAAAAAAAAAAAAGGTTTGACTGGCTTTCTAAAGGAAAAGTCCATAGACCATTATTAAAATGGACTTGGGGAAACCCCACTGCTTATTTCTGGGATAAGCAGCATAAAATGTTTTGTACTTTTTTGAGATCTTGCCAGGTATTTGTGACCTGGATTGGCCACTGTTTGAAACAGGATGCTGGGCTTGATGGTCCTTTGGTCTGTCCCAGTATAGCAATACTTATGTACTTGCATCATCTGGCTCACCGTTATCCATATATTTGTTCACACCTTCAAAAAAACTGTTGCAGAGCATTGAGGCAGTACTTCCCCCCCCCCCCCCCTCAGCTAAATTCATGTTGACTCTGACCCATTGAAACATGTTTGTCTGTACACAGATATGATGGTACTGGAAGATTTGACCAAGTATTTAAGTGGGCTTTTTAAAATGCACATTGTAGCTGTAAAGGCCAAATTACAATTTGATATGTTGGGGTTAAGGAAGGGGTAGAAAGTGTTGCTTAGGAGAAAGTGTATATTGACTAACTGGTGACAGAGATCCTTCATCTCCTTTGTTTACATTCCTTTCACCTTATGACAAGGGCAAGAAAGGATTAACAGATCTAGAAGAGGCACTGTGGACACAGGACAGTTTAGCAGAGAGAGGGACAGAAGACTTTGTCAGCTAGGCCACACCATAGTCAGTCTGTCTATTACTGTTTCAACATATACACAAATGAATGTCTTGTAGCATTCCTGGCCCTGGGAGTGGAAGGCCTAACTTAGGATTTTCCACATGGCACTTCCCAAAACTGACCTGTTGGCTTAGATAATGAAAGTTTCTTGTTAAATGAGAAACGTGAATGAACTTTAGAAGCCTTAAGCACTGTTTAGACAAGAGCTGTACCGAATACATATTTTACTATTGGACCAAATATGAATAATGAAAAATACTATTCAGCAGAATATGAATACAGAGTACCAGTAATGGGCATTCCTCCACGACCCTCCAGACCGGTCAAGACGCATGGGTTATGTCCTCCTACCAGCAGAGGGAGACTGAGAAACACTGAGCTTTTGAATACTGTATATATAACCTGTGCAGTACATTCACTAGCCAGTATTTTCTCAGTCTCAGCAGAGGTAGATGGACAGCCTGTGCAGTCTTCAATAGTCTGGTGAGGTAGTTTGGTTATATAGTTAAGGGGGTTTCTCCTCTTATTTCCTTATTTATTGGTTTGGAGTATTCCCTGTACGTGAAAAAAAAAAAAAAAAAAAAAGTGCTTCGGGGCACTGGGTCCGGTGGGGCCCAGTTTCCCCCTTGGGGTGTTACACCTGTTTTCAGGTCCCTCCCCCTGTGCTGCTCTCTCTGGAGACGCTGGCAGCTTGTGCCTCGGCTGCTTTCTAGTATTGTAGCCTTGAGAGCCCCCACTTTTCAGCTGCCAAGGAGAAATTGGTAATATCTCTTTAAGAGCCGTCTGCAGCCTTGTTGGTAATATCCCTTCAAGACTCGTCTGCAGCTTTGTTTACATAGCAACAGACGGCAGGCCCGTTCCTATTACTGGCGAAAGAGTGAGAGAGAGCAGGGCGGATAATTATTGTGGGGAAAGCTGTGAGAGAGTGTTTGCGCCGGTCAGTGCTTTGAAGTTATGGCGGGCAAACTTCTTCGCTGTCGCGCGTGCTCGCGTCGGGGTGTAGAGGTGCCGGGAGGTCAGTGCCGGCTGTGCGGCGAACCGAAGCAGGTCGCGCCGGTGGCGGCACCCCCTGTGTTAATAGCGGAGGCCCCAGCTAGTTCGGGGGTGTTGGGAGTAGCAGCAACTTCGGCAGGGCCGGTTTCAACGAATTTAGTTTTGGCGGGAACGGCCGCCATTTTGGATTCCGCGCGCCCCGCGGAGTCAGCTGTTTTCGGCCCTGCTGCTACCGGATCGGCTCCGAAGGTGGCGCCGGAGGGTCCAGGAGGAGTTGGTTTTCCTCCGGATTTTGTATGGACCCTGTTTCAAGCCTGGAAGTCGGGACCCCCACCTTTAGGGGAGGGGGTTAGTGCGGCTCCGACTAAGAGGCCTCGGTTTGAGTGGGACGACGAGGAGGGATTCTCCCCTGTAGGATCTGAAGGGGCCTTGAGTGATAGCGCGGATCCTGAGGGGTTTGAGGGTCCTCAAGAGCCGGAATTGGTGGTCCCGGGGGAGGATCCTTCTGTAGTGAGAATTTTTCACAGGGAGGAGCTTGCGGAACTCATTGAGCAGGTTTCTTCCACCCTTAAGTTCGAACAGCCAGAGGCGGTTTTGGGGGAGGCTAGGCAGGTGGATCCCTTGGTTAAGGGGATTCAGCGGCAGGCTAGGTCTTTTCCCATGAATAAGGACATCCGGGATATGGTGGTTCAAGAGTGGCATTCGCCGGATTCTCCCTGTAAAGTGTCTAAAGCGATGTCTAGGCTGTACCCGCTCCCACAGGAAGATAGAGATTCCTTTAAGGCTCCCACAGTGGATGCGGTGGTGACAGCAGTCACCAAAGCCACGGCTATACCGGTAGACGGGGGGACTGCTCGCCGGGATCCCCAGGATAGGAGACTTGAGGCCTTCCTCAAGCGGAGTTTTGATTTGTCGGCCCTGGCCCTGCAGGCCTCGATTTGTGGGGGGCTGGTTGCGAGGGCGTGTTTCCGTTGGGCCGAGAAGCTGCTTGATGACTCGGTGGAGGTTGGGACCTCCGGGGTTCAGGAATTAGCCAAATTGGAAATGGGATCCTCCTTTTTGTCTGATGCGCTTTATGATTTACTCCGTGCTTCGGCCAAGAATATGGCTATGCTGGTGGGGGCACGTAGGGCACTGTGGTTGCGAGGTTGGGTCGCGGACGCGGCCTCCAAAGCGAAGCTTTGCTCTCTCCCGTTTAAGGGGTCCATGCTCTTTGGGGAGGATTTGGATAAGTTGGTGAAAGGTCTCAGCGATGCCAAGGCCCCCCTCGTCTTCCGGATTTTCGTCCTAAGGCGGCGTTCAGGGGTACTTCCTCCCGAGGGCGGTTTAAGGAGGCTCGCCGGTATAGGCCCGGGAGGACTAGTGGGGCCTTTAGAGGTCGGTTTTTCCAGCGAACTCAGTCCTTTCGGGGGAATCGGCGCGGAGGCCGTGATTTCTCCGCGGGAGGACAGGGAGGACAGGTGTCGGGGCGTAATTCACAATGAAGGTGTGCGGGTCCAGACCCTGGTTCGGGTAGGGGCTCGGCTGAGTCAGTTTTACCAGGACTGGGCCCGAATCACATCGGATCAGTGGGTCCTCGAAGTGGTGCGAGACGGGTACGCTCTGGAGTTCGACGGCTCGCCTCCCGAAAGGTTCCTGGAGTCCCCTTGTCTTTCGAGACTCAAACGGGCGGCGGTGCGAGACACGTTGGCGCGGCTGATCAGTCTGGGGGCGGTGGTCCCTGTTCCCGCCGCTCAGCGCCGCTTGGGCTGCTATTCAATCTACTTTGTGGTCCCAAAGAAGGAGGATGCCTTTCGACCTATCTTGGATCTGAAGGCAGTCAATGCAGCCCTCAGAGTCCCCTCTTTCCGCATGGAGACATTGAGGTCGGTCATTGTCGCGGTGCGGGAAGGGGAGTTTCTCACGTCTTTGGATCTGACGGAGGCTTATTTGCACATCCCCATTCGGGCCGCTCATCAGCGATTTCTGCGTTTTGCGGTTTTAGGGAAGCATTTTCAGTTTTGTGCTCTGCCTTTCGGACTAGCAACGGCTCCTCGAACCTTTTCCAAGGTCATGGTGGTAGTGGCGGCGGCGGCCTTGCGGAAGCAAGGGGTTCTGGTGCACCCGTATCTGGACGACTGGTTGATTTGGGCAAAGTCCCAGTCGGAGAGCGAGGAGTCGACTGCTCGAGTGGTGCACTTTCTTCAGTCTCTGGGCTGGGTAGTGAACTTTGGCAAGAGTCACCTGGTGCCGTCGCAGTCGCTGGAGTACCTGGGGGTTCTATTCGATACCAGGAACGGTCGGGTCTTTCTGCCGGGCCCCCGGATTCGCAAGTTGCAGAGTCAGATCCGACTATTTCTGTCAAGGGCGGCTCCGACGGCCCGGGAGTACCTGCAAGTCCTGGGGTTGATGGCAGCCACCATAGAGGTAGTTCCGTGGGCCCGGGCGCATATGCGGCAGTTGCAGTCAGCTCTTCTCAGTCGGTGGGCGCCGCTGTCGCAGGAGTTGGATGTACGCCTTCAGCTGCCGGTTACCCCACGCCTCAGTCTCCAGTGGTGGTTAGACCCAGGCAATCTGGAGAAGGGAATGCCGTTGGAGGCTCCGCAGTGGGTGGTTCTCGTCACAGACGCCAGTCTTCAGGGCTGGGGAGCTCATTGTCTCGGTCAGGTAGCTCAAGGACGCTGGTCTCAGGTAGAAGCTCAGTGGTCCATCAATCATTTGGAAACCCGGGCCATTCGGCTAGCGCTTCTGGCGTTTCAGAGTGTGCTGGTACGGAAAGCAGTCCGGGTGTTTTGCGACAACGCCACCGCCGTGGCTTATGTCAACCGTCAGGGGGGCACAAAGAGTCAGGCGGTCGCGGAGGAGGCGGCGCTGTTGTGTCAATGGGCGGAGATTCATCTTCTAGCGCTCTCCGTGGCACATGTGGCTGGAGTAGACAACGTGGAGGCAGATTACCTAAGCAGGCATGCTCTAGACCCCGGAGAGTGGTCGATTCATCGGTCGGTGTTCAATCGCATTGTGTCGGTCTGGGGACTTCCCGTGATGGATCTCATGGCAACGGCCCGCAATACTCAGGTTCAGAGGTTTTTCAGTCGCCGGAGGGATCCTCGAGCGGAAGGCATAGATGCGCTCCTAATGCCATGGCCGCAGGAGTTGCTGTATGTGTTTCCCCCATGGCCGTTGGTCGGTCGGGTGATTCAGCGCATCGCTCGACACCCCGGACAAGTGATTCTGTTAGCCCCGAATTGGCCGCGGTACGGAGATCTGGTGCGATTGGCGATAGCGGATCCTCTGCCGCTGTCAGATTCAGGGGTGTTGTGTCAGGGACCGATAGTTATGCCAGATCCGGATCGGTTCTCGCTTACGGCCTGGCTCTTGAGAGGCACAGGTTAAGGAAGAAAGGTTTTTCTGCCAGAGTTATCGATACGATGTTGAGTTCGCGTAGGCAGTCCACTTCGCTGGCGTATGTCCGGGTCTGGAGAGTTTTTGAGCATTGGTGTGCAGGTAGGCAGGTTCTTCCCTTTCGGGCGTCGGTGACAGATGTTTTGGAGTTTTTACAGGATGGTATGGACAGGGGTTTGGCCTTGTCGTCTTTGAAGGTGCAGGTAGCGGCTTTGTCGTGTTTCCGTGGGAAGCTCCAGGGAAAGTCGTTAGCTTCTAGTCCTGATGTGGTTCGATTTTTGAAGGGTGTTAAGTTACTGCGCCCGCCCCGGCGGCGGATGGTGCCTCCGTGGGATTTGAATCTCGTTTTGGATACTTTGGTGAGGCCGCCGTTTGAGCCTTTGGTTTCTGTTTCAGATAAGGATCTGTCCCTAAAGACGGTGTTCTTGGTGGCTATTACTTCAGCTCGGCGGGTGTCAGAACTTCAGGCTTTGTCTTGTAGAGAGCCCTTTTTGTCTTTTTCCAAGGAGAAGGTCTCGTTGCGCCCGGTGCCGTCCTTCGTGCCCAAGGTGGTTTCAGAGTTTCATGTGAATCAAGTGATTTCCTTGCCAGTTTTAGGTGATTTGGCCGGGGATGCAGAGCAGCGTCGACTGGCCAAGTTAGATGTGCGAAGAGTCTTGCGCTGTTACATTTCCAGAACTCGACACTATAGGCTCTCTGATCGTTTATTCATTCTCCATGGTGGGGCAAGGAAGGGCGCGGCAGCTTCCAAAGCTACGATAGCGAGATGGTTGAAGGAGTCAATTGCTTCGGCGTATTTGCTGAAGGGCCGCGTGGTCCCTAAGGAATTTTCGGCTCATTCTACCAGGGGTATGGCGGCTTCCTGGGCGGAGAGTAGTATGATTCCTCCATTAGATATTTGTCGAGCGGCGGTTTGGTCGTCATTGCATTCTTTTGTTAAACATTACAGGATTGATGTGCATGCCAAGGAAGAGGCAGGGTTTGGGGCTGCGGTGTTGACCTCGGGCCTACGTGGTTTCCGCCCTTAAGATATTACTGCTTGGGTACGTCCCATGCGTCTTGACCGGTCTGGAGGGTCGTGGAGGAAGGTGAAATTAGATCTTACCTGCTAATTTTCTTTCCTCTAGACCCTCCAGACCGGTCAAGGCCCGCCCTGTCTGTACTGTAGGCCAAGAGGTCTGTAGTCGGTTGTTCTATCTTGGCAGCTGTTGAGTGTGATTTCTATGGTTTCAAACTTGGTTTGTATAAGTCTGGTCAGGTGTGACCGTGTTTGTTAGTCCACCTGTGGAAGCACACACTAGATGAAGGGCACAATGAAGGATATGAAGAAAGTGTCCAGTTGGCAATGACCACGTACGGGGTTATTAGTTCTAGTTGGTGTTATTGTTTTTTTCTCTGCTTTGTCAGGGTTATACTGGCTAGTGAATGTACTGCACAGGTTATATATACAGTATTCAAAAGCTCAGTGTTTCTCAGTCTCCCTCTGCTGGTAGGAGGACATAACCCATGCGTCTTGACCGGTCTGGAGGGTCTAGAGGAAAGAAAATTAGCAGGTAAGATCTAATTTCACCTTGAGCTTTAACATAAATAATAAAAGAAACAATGTGAAATCAGAGAGAGTGTTTTATTTTAGTAGGATTTAGTAGAGGAGCCCTGCATTATTCATATTCAAATTTAAATCGCTATTCAGCTGAATACAAATTAATATATTCAGGGCGCTATTCAGGACCAAATCGAATATGAATATTTGGTACAGCCCTAGTTGACACACACGTGTATTTGTGTAAATTGTCATATTTTAAGACATATAGATGGCAGCATACAGAGATTTCAAGGGAGTAAGTTCTGGGTGATTGTCAAAGTGCATATGTTCTATATAGGGTTGCACATCAATGAAAAGTTTTAATCGCATGATTAATTGCTGTAAAAAAAATGTAATCTAGCAATTGGGTGTGATTAACTTTTTTTAATCGGGTGCTGTAAAGTGTCCCCCTTACATTTTCACCTGTATAGTGCAAAATATAGACTGCAGATGTAAGTTCCCAATAACTGACATACTGTACTTCAGTTAATAAACGGAAATAAAATAATTTTCTTACCTTTTTGTTGTCTGGTGATTTTATTTTTCTAATCATCTTATTCCCTGTCTCTGGTTCTGTTCCTCTGTCTGTACACTGAACTCTGTTTTCAGGGCCTCCTGTCTCACTATTTCTTCTCTCCTCCTATATACATCTTTCACGTTCAACTTTTTGCCATTTTTCTTCCTCCCTATATCTGCTTTGAGAGAATCCTCTCCCCTTCCCCTTCATCCACAGTCACCATCTCCTCTCTCCTTCAGTCTGTCCTCGCCTCTCTTCTCTTCCCTTCCTCTCTATGGGCACCATCTCATTTCCAAATACAACCCAATGAGGAGATAGGATGCTTTGGTCTGAATTTCCTTCCCTTTCCCTGACTGGCATATTTTTCTCTCGTATTGCTTCTCCCTTCCCTCCCTCCCGCACCATCAGCCTGTGCTTTCCTACCACCCCATGACTCTCTCCCAGACTCTTCCTCCCTCCTGCATATTTTTCTCTGCTACCACTGCCTCCCCCCCCCCCCCCCCCCCCCCCGTTGCTTCTGCAGCTTGCTCTCTTACACCACCCTGCCACTGCCATACACCGGCAGCTTCTTCTCCCCTGCGCCCACGCGGCCCTCCGAGCTTGCTTTGTGCACATGGCTTTAAGCACACGTTGCTTCGCTCCCGTGTAACTGGAGCCCTCCCACTCTAGTGACCTACTCCTGCAGCAGGAAACAGGAAGAAGATGCTGGATATTAGAGAGGGAGGGCTCCGGTTACAGAGGAGTGGAGCAGCGTGTGCTTAATGCTGCCATGTGTACAAGGCAAGTTTCGGAGGACTGGGGGGGGGGGGGGGCATGAGATGCCAGAAAGCAGGGTGGCAGGAGAGAAAAGGCTGCTGGTGTGTGGCGGTGGTGGTGACGGGGAGGTCAGAGAGAACAATCTGCAGGAGCACCGGGAAGGGGAGGCAGCAGCGGTAGGAGAGAAAAATGTGCTGGAGGGAGGAAGTGAAGAGGAGAAAAGATAGTGTGAAACCAGGAGCAAGCAGCTTGACTCAATTAATGCGTTAACATTCTTGAAGGCGTGAATAAACATGTGGGTAAAGGTGAGCCAGTTGATGTAGTGTACCTAGATTTTCAGAGACCGTTTGATAAAGTTCCTCATGAGAGACCCTTGAGAAAATTAGTCATGGGATAGGAGGCAAGGTTCTGGTGTAGATTAGGAATTGGTTATTAGACAGAAAACAGAGGGTAGGGTTAAATGGTCATTTCTCTCAATGGAGGAGGGTGAGCAGTGGAGATGTCTACTGGGACCGGTGCTATTTAACGTTTATAAATGATATCGAAATCGGAGTGGCAAGTGAGGTGATTAAATTTGCAGATTCAAGGTTGTTAAAACGTGCGGATTGTGAAATATTGCAGGTAGACCTTAGGAATTTGGAAGACTGCGCATCCAAATGGCAGATGAAATTTAATGTGAACAAATGCAAGGTGATGCACATCGGAAAGAATAATCCAAATTATCGTTACCTGATGTTAGGGTTCACCTTGGGGGTCAGCACTCAAGAAAAAGATCTAGGTGCCGTTGTAGGTAATAATCTGAAATCTTCTGCTCAGTGTGTGGCGGTGGCCAAGAAAGCAAACAGGATGCTAGGAATTATTAGGAAAAGGATGGTGAATAAGACCAAAAATAGTATGCCTTTGCATCTCTCCATGGTGCGTCTGCACCTTCAGTATTGCGTTCAGTTCTGGTCGCCGTATCTCAAAAAAGATATATAGTGGAATTAGAAGAGGCTCGAAGAGCAACCAAAATGATTATATGAGGAAAGGCTAAAGAGGTTAGGGCTCTTCAGCTTCGCAAAGACACGGATGAGGGTAGATATGATTGAGGTCTACAAAATCCTGAGTGGTGTAGAACGTGTAAAGTAAACCAATTTTTTTTAACTCGTTCCAGAAGTTCAAAGACTAGGGGGCACTCGAAGTTACATGGAAATACTTTTAAAACAAATAGGAGGAAATATTTTTCACCCAATGAATAGTTAAGCTCTGGAACTCTTTGCCGGAGGATGTGATAACAGCGGTTAATGTATCTGGGTTTAAAAGAGGTTTGGACAAATTCCTGGAGGAAAAGTCCATAGTCTGTTATTGAGACAGACATGGGAAGCAACTGCTTGGCCTGGGATTTGTAGTATGGAGTGCTGCCACAGTTTGGGTTTCTGCCAGGTACTTGTGACCTGGCTTGGCTACTGTTTGGAAAACAGGATACTGGGCTAGATGGACCATTGGTCTGACCCAGTTTGGCTACTCTTATGTAACTTGCGTTAATAATTTTAACATGTTAATTGTACAGCCCTAGTTCCATATTTTACCAGTTAGTATTTACACCACTTTGAGTCCTGTATAGCTCCTAGCTAATTTCTTATTAGGTAAGTCCTACTCCTCCAACCTAGCATTGAAAACCATCATCTTGGGGGGAGAGTTTCCGAGAATGACTTAACTGCTGTTCAGGCATACAAAATCTACCACTTACACCTGTAAGTAGCACTGTTTTATACATATGTTTAGCGCTGGTTAATATGTATAAATATCCTAGTGATAGTGGTCTCTCTTTTTTTTGTTTGTTTTTTAATGTGTTAATTTATAAAAAGCTTAGTGCTCTTTGAGTTTTTTTTTAATGGGCAAACTTAGGCATCCCTTTCCCGTTATAGATGACCTAAGGCACTCAGATCAACTAAAGTGAACGTCACCTGCCAAATGTAACTACTTCTGTTAGCAATGTGTTTTGTTTGTTACATGTGTAAATCTGTGGCAAACCATTCAACCTGTTTCTTTTGAATAGATCCTCAAGCAGACATGAAGGCCTCTGAGGAAGTTTACGGCTCCCATACAGACTGGCTGACACTAAATGTTGGAGGCCGAAGCTTTACTACTACACGGTAGGAGTCCTACTTCAGTACAGAGAAGTGCACAACATTGTCCCTCTCCTGTTCCCGCTCACATTGGAGTGAATTCAGTTTCTGAAGAAGTGCAAGTGAAAAGACAATTTTTATTGGCTCTTAATTTGATGTGTGCAGTCTGATGTTTGATATATGACTATCATGGGTTCTAAATGAAATGACCCCATTGGATTTCATCAGATATTTGTTCAGGATTGGGAGGGATTGTTTCTGTGAAGATAACTTCATAAAAAGGTTCCTAGGCATTCAAGGTGCATATATAGGTGCAAGACGTATCTATTTATAAATGCCCTATGTCCAAAAGAAGTGTAAACTTCAATACAAAGAACATTTCAGCATTATAGTACAATTTAAATCAAATTATACCAAAAGACAGTGAAATATATTGTATTAATGCAGAGGTTTCACCTAAAGTTTTTCCACTGTTGTAATTAAAAGGGAAAGTCCCTTTTAGTGTTCTTTATATATAAATTTATAGAAAACATATTCTAGTCCAAACTAGTCCAAAAGGCACTTATCAGCTACTGTTCCATTAAATGTGTGCAAAAAAACAAATTGCCAGTGCAATCACATTTTGAATCGTAGGTCTGTCGGGACATAACACTTTGGTCCTGCTTATAGAATCTCAATTGCTAAATTTCATGGCAGCACATTTCTTAATTCCTAATAATTCTAAGGTTTGTGTTTTTATATGGGCAACACTTGAACCCGTGTGCTTTTATAAAGTAACCTCCCAAAATCTCCTTAATAGAGCTACACCTTCTCTTAGGCAGGAGTAACTTTGCATGTATGAGAATTACCACAGACATTCATGTATTTTATAAAAATATGCACAAGTCCTGATCACAGTTCCGCTCATTCTCTGCCCCAGGAATACCAATGAATCTATTGTGTGGCACTGGTAACCATAGATCTTGTAGAGGCTACTCTGAAGCCCACAACTTAAAGCTAAGTTTTTGACTGACTAATAAACTCAATTTCAGAAAAAAATTATTTATGAATGTGCTGATACACTGTCAATCAGGAGGATTGTTTTCCAAAGCATTTTGTTAAATGATTTTTGTGTTTTGATGGGACGGATTTATAATAATTTCATGCATCAAAAAGTTCTATTTAAAATATTTTTTGAAAGTGGGATTTGTTTCTTATATGATGATCCTAAATAATGATCTTCTAAAAAAGAACGTGAGAGAGATAGTTGGGTAGGTGTCAGATTTCTTGGGCACCTAAATAGTGAAAGACTACATTTTTTTTTTGTTTTGTTTTATAAAGGCAACCTATGTATCTGTTTCTATAACATTTAATCCCAGGGAAAGTAGGCCCAGGCATTTATACCTACTCCAAAGTTTAAATGTGTTTTTTTTTAAGACCCTAGAATCTAGGTGTCATTGCTGATATGTTGAAATCCTCTGTTTAGTGTGCAGCAACGGCCAAGAAAGCAAACTGTGTTTCCTCAGTGACCCTCCAGACCGATCAAGACTCTTGGGTTATGCACACCTACCAGCAGAGGGAGAATGAGAACACTGAGCTTTGAATACTGTATATGTAACCTGTGCAGAGTCCCTACCAGCCAGTATTTCTCAGTCTCCAGCAGAGGGTAGACGTGCATCCTGACTGGTCTGGTAGGGCCCTGGGGTTTCTGGGGGTTCTTTTTTCTCTTTTCATTGGTGAATAGGTTTAAAAAAAAAAAAAAACCTCATCTATTTTCTTTCTTACCCTGTACTTGGTTTCCAGCTTTGGGGTGTGAGTCCAGTGGGGCTCCGTTTCCCCAAGGGGTGTCACACCCTGGTGGCCGGGTCTCTTCCCCAGTCCTCCTCTCCTGGGTGGACAGCCTTGTGCCTCGGCTATCGTTCTCATGCGGCAGCCTTGAGTGCCCTTCATTTAGTGGCAGCGGGAGTCTCCGGTGCTGGGGTTTTTCTTGCTGTCTCCTCTTGCTTCGTTTCATGTCGTCGGGCAAGCTGCTCCAGTGCCGCATGTGTTCTTGACGGAGTTTAGAGACGCCAGGATCTCAGTGCCAGTTCTGTGTAGAGCCGAAGACTCCTTCCTTACTGCTCCCTCAGTTATCGGCGGAGGTTCCCACAGCCAGTTCATCTAGCACAGAGTCAGCCTCACAGATAGCGGGGACTTCAGTGGTTCCATTTTCAGCAGCAACCCCCACCATCTTGGATCCCTCCCGTGCGGTGGATCAGTCACCCTCGATGTTTGCTGCCCTGTTGCTGGGTCAGGACAGCACAGGGGGTATGGGCTTTCCTCCAGACTTTATTTGGTCTTTATTTCAAGCCTGGAAGTTGGGTCCTCCTCAGTCAGTTTTGGCCGATGACGCTGCAGGTCCAGTGGTCCCCAAGATGCCTCATTTAGACTGGGCGGGGGGGGGGTGGAGTTTGGTTCCCTTCCGGGGTCTGAGGAGGACTTAGTGACCTTGGAGAAGAGGAGGTTTTAGCCTCCGGCCAGGAAAAAGAATCCCTTACTGGGGGAGGACCCCTCGGTGGTTAGAATTTTTCATAGGGACGAATTGTCCGAACTCATCGATCAGGTGACCACAACTCTCTTAAATTTGAACCGGCTGACCTTACTGCAGGTGAGACAAAGCAGGTGGTCCTTTTGGTCAAAGGGATTCGTCAGTTGGCCCGGTCTTCTCCTATGAATAAGGACTTGAGGGACGTGGTTTCTCAGGAGTGGGCTTCGCCAGATATGCCCTGTAAAGTGTCTCGGGCCATGTCTCATCTTTATTCTCCGAGGACAAGCAGGCTGCTTGTTCTCACGACTGGGTGACGTCCGCGGCAGCCCCCACCAACCGGAAAAAAGCTTCGCGGGACGGTCGGGACGCAGGGCACGCCCACCGCGCATGCGCGGCCGTCTTCCCGCCCGTACGCGACCGCTCCCGCCAGTTCCTTTTTTTCCGCGACTGGAGAGAGTTGTGCTTTTGCCACTCTCTCTGTTTTCAGCCGCCGGATTTTCTCGATCGCGTTTACGCGGATCGTCGCTTTCCTTCTGGTTACCGTACGGTTTCCCTTTTTGTTTCAAAACAAAAAAAAAAACCTGCGCGTGTGGAGCACGCGCTCCCCTTTTTCCCTCGCTTCTAGCGGGGACGCCACGTTGCGGCCTAGTGGTCGCTCGGTCGTTTCTTTTTCCGTGGTGTGATTCCAGCCACCATTGACGACTTTGACTTCGCCGACGCGATTTTTCCGTCGATGTCCGCGAAGGTCCCGAGTGGATTTAAAAAGTGTGGTCGCTGCGGCCGGCCGATCTCGCAGACCGACACCCACGCTTGGTGCCTCCAGTGCCTCGGGCCGGAGCACAATCTCAAGTCGTGTTCTTTGTGTCTAGGTCTCCGGAAACGGACTCAGGTTGCGAGGCAAGTTCTGCGGGACCGTCTTTTTGGAACTTGCGCCGGCCCCTCGACGTCGACCTCGACGGCATCGGTATCGACGGCCGGTCCTTCGGTACCGGTATCGATGCCCGAGACATCGGCACCGATGGCAGCGACCCCAGGAGAACAGGTCCCGTCGGCCCGCCGGTCCGCCGGTGAGAGTGGGGGGGAGAGGCCGCGTGGGCAATCGGCCCCGGTCACTCCCTCAGCTCGTGGGCCACGGGACCGAACCCTGTCTGACCCGGTACCTCGAGACCGAGGGGGATCGACCTCCTCCTCCTCCATGCCTTCCGGCACCGGTGACGGGCATCGGAAGAAAGATAAGAAGCGCCGTCACCGGTCGCCCTCGGTGCATCCGGATGTCGGAGAGGAGGCGACGCCGAAGCGTCATCGTCGAGAGGAGAGGTCTCCGTCGGTTGTGGAGGTACCGACGCGTCGGGGTTCCGGCACCTCGGTGCCGTCTCCTGGCCCCCAGCAGCTTCCGGCACCGACACCCTTACCGGCCCCACCGCCTTTCCCGGCAGCGGGCCTAGACGAGTGCCTCAGAGCCATCCTTCCGGGGATCCTGGAAGGACTGATGCGCCAGGCGGTGCCTCGGCGCCGATGACTGTGGCGCCGGTGAGCTCTAGCCCGGCGCCGGGGCCGTCGACACCGCCGCCGCTTGCGGCGCCGGTCTCGACCGCCACGCAGGTGGAGTCGACGTCGATGGAGGGAGCTCCGTCCCCGCCGGCGCGGGAGTCCACCGCTCGACGACACCGAGACCTCGGTGCCTCGACGTCGAGCCGGGCCCGGTTCAGGACTCAGCTACATGAGCTAATGTCCGATACCGAGGATGAGGACTCGTGGGGGGAAGAGGAGGACCCTAGATATTTCTCCTCAGAGGAGTCTACGGGCCTTCCCTCGGACCCCACGCCTTCACCGGAGAGGAAGCTCTCACCTCCTGAGAGTCTCTCTTTTGCCTCCTTTGTGCGGGATATGTCTATCAGCATTCCCTTCCCCGTGGTCTCTGTGGAAGAGCCGAGGGCCGAGATGCTCGAGGTCCTCGACTATCCATCACCACCTAGAGAGTCCTCCACGGTGCCGCTGCACAATGTCCTAAAGGAGACGCTGCTTCGGAACTGGGTGCGACCATTAACTAACCCCACCATTCCCAAGAAAGCAGAGTCCCAGTACAGGATCCACTCTGACCCAGAGCTCATGCGGCCCCAATTGCCCCATGACTCAGCGGTCGTGGATTCTGCTCTCAAGAGGGCACGGAGTTCGAGGGATACCGCCTCGGCGCCCCCGGGGCGGGAGTCTCGCACTCTGGACTCGTTTGGGAGGAAGGCCTACCAATCCTCCATGCTCGTGACCCGCATCCAATCATACCTGCTCTATATGAGCATTCACATGCGGACCTATGTGCAACAACTGGCGGACCTGGTCGAGAAGCTCCCGCCGGAGCAGTCCAGGCCTTATCAGGAGGTGGTCAGGCAGCTGAAGGCGTGCAGAAAGTTCCTGTCCAGGGGTATTTATGACACCTGTGACGTGGCATCTCGTGCTGCGGCCCAAGGTATAGTGATGCGCAGGCTCTCATGGCTGCGCGCCTCTGACCTGGACAACCGCACCCAGCAGAGACTGGCCGACGTCCCTTGCCGGGGGGATAACATTTTTGGTGAGAAGGTCGAGCAGATGGTGGACCAACTGCATCAGCGGGAAACCGCTCTCGACAAGCTCTCCCACCGGGCGCCTTCAGCATCCACCTCCACAGGTGGACGTTTTTCCCGGGCCCGGCAGGCTGCACCCTATTCTTTTGCGAAGCGTAGGTACAACCAGCCGGCCCGAAGGCCTCGTCAGGCACAGGGACAGCCCCAGCGCGCTCGTTCTCGTCAACAGCGTGCGCCTAAGCAGCCCCCTGCGCCTCCACAGCAAAAGCCGGGGACGGGCTTTTGACTGGATCCATGGGAACATAGCCGCCCTACAAGTGTCCGTACCGGACGATCTGCCGGTCGGAGGGAGGTTAAAATTTTTTCACCAAAGGTGGCCTCTCATAACCTCCGACCAGTGGGTTCTCCAAATAGTGCGGTGCGGATACGCCCTGAATTTGGCCTCCCTGCCTCCAAATTGCCCTCCGGGAGCTCAGTCTTTCAGCTCCCGCCACAAGCAGGTACTTGCAGAGGAACTCTCCGCCCTTCTCAGCGCCAATGCGGTCGAGCCCGTACCACCCGGGCAGGAAGGGCAGGGATTCTATTCCAGGTACTTCCTTGTGGAAAAGAAAACAGGGGGGATGCGTCCCATCCTAGACCTGAGAGGCCTGAACAAATTCCTGGTCAAAGAAAAGTTCAGGATGCTTTCCTTGGGCACCCTTCTGCCAATGATTCAGAAAAACGATTGGCTATGTTCCCTGGATTTAAAGGACGCATACACTCACATCCCGATACTGCCAGCTCACAGACAGTATCTCAGATTCCGCCTGGGCGCACGGCACTTTCAGTATTGTGTGCTGCCCTTTGGGCTCGCCTCTGCCCCACAAGTGTTTACAAAGTGCCTCGTGGTGATGGCGGCGTATCTACGCAAGCTGGGAGTGCACGTGTTCCCATATCTCGACGATTGGCTGGTCAAGAGCACCTCGGAGGCAGGAGCCCTCCGGTCCATGCAGTGCACTATTCAACTTCTGGAGCTGCTGGGGTTTGTGATCAATTACCCAAAGTCCCATCTCCAGCCTACTCAGTCTCTGGAATTCATAGGAGCGCTGCTGAATACCCAGACGGCTCAGGCCTACCTTCCCGAAGCGAGGGCTACCAATCTCTTGGCCCTGGCTTCGCAGACCAGAGCGTCTCAGCAGATCACAGCTCGGCAGATGTTGAGACTTCTGGGTCATATGGCCTCCACAGTTCATGTGACTCCCATGGCTCGTCTTCACATGAGATCTGCTCAATGGACCCTAGCTTCCCAGTGGTTTCAAGCCACCGGGAATCTAGAAGATGTCATCCGCCTCTCCACCAGTTGCCGCACTTCACTGCTCTGGTGGACCATCCGGACCAATTTGACCCTGGGACGTCCATTCCAAATTCCGCAGCCCACGAAAGTGCTGACGACGGATGCATCTCGCCTGGGGTGGGGAGCCCATGTCGATGGGCTTCACACCCAGGGTCTGTGGTCCCTCCAGGAAAAGGATCTGCAGATCAACCTCCTGGAGCTCCGAGCGATCTGGAACGCACTGAAGGCTTTCAGAGATCGGCTGTCCTGCCAAATTATCCAAATTCGGACAGACAATCAGGTTGCAATGTATTACGTCAACAAGCAGGGGGGCACCGGATCTCGCCCCCTGTGTCAGGAGGCCGTCGGGATGTGGCGTTGGGCGTGTCAGTTCGGCATGCTCCTCCAAGCCACGTACCTGGCAGGCGTAAACAACAGTCTGGCCGACAGACTGAGCAGAGTATTGCAACCGCACGAGTGGTCTCTCCATGCCAGAGTGGTACGCAAGATCTTCCGAGCGTGGGGCACCCCCTCGGTGGACCCTTTCGCCTCTCAGACCAACCACAAGCTGCCTCTGTTCTGTTCCAGACTTCAGGCACACGGCAGGCTAGCGTCGGACGCCTTTCTCCTTCATTGGGGGACCGGCCTCCTGTATGCTTATCCTCCCATACCTTTGGTGGGGAAGACCTTACTGAAGCTCAAGCAAGACCGCGGCACCATGATTCTGATAGCGCCCTTTTGGCCCCGTCAGATCTGGTTCCCTCTTCTTCTGGAGTTGTCCTCAGAAGAACCGTGGAGATTGGAGTGTTTTCCGACTCTCATTTCGCAGAACGACGGAGCGTTGCTGCACTCCAACCTTCAATCCCTGGCTCTCACGGCCTGGATGTTGAGGGCGTAGACTTCGCTGCGTTGGGTCTGTCTGAGGGTGTCTCCCGGGTCTTGCTTGCCTCTAGGAAGGATTCCACTAAAAAGAGTTACTTTTTCAAGTGGAGGAGGTTTGTCGTTTGGTGTGAGAGCAAGGCCCTAGAACCTCGTTCTTGCCCTGCACAGAACCTGCTTGAATACCTTCTGCACTTATCAGAGTCTGGCCTCAAGACCAACTCAGTAAGGAATCACCTTAGTGCGATTAGTGCTTACCATTATCGTGTGGAAGGTAAAGCCATCTCTGGAGAGCCTTTAGTCGTTCGATTCATGCGAGGCTTGCTTTTGTCAAAGCCCCCTATCAAGCCTCCTACAGTGTCATGGGATCTCAACGTCGTCCTCACCCAGCTGATGAAACCTCCTTTTGAGCCACTGAATTCCTGCCATCTGAAGTACTTGACCTGGAAGGTCATTTTCTTGGTGGCAGTTACTTCAGCTCGTAGGGTCAGTGAGCTTCAAGCCCTGGTTGCTCATGCTCCGTATACCAAATTTCATCACAACAGAGTAGTGCTCCGCACCCACCCAAAGTTCCTGCCGAAGGTGGTGTCGGAGTTCCATCTTAACCAGTCAATTGTCTTGCCAACATTCTTCCCCAGGCCGCATACCCGCCCTGCTGAACGTCAGTTGCACACATTGGACTGCAAGAGAGCATTGGCCTTCTACTTGGAGCGGACACAGCCCCACAGACAGTCCGCCCAATTGTTTGTTTCTTTCGACCCTAACAGGCTAGGGGTCGCTGTCGGGAAACGCACCATCTCCAATTGGCTAGCAGATTGCATTTCCTTCACTTACGCCCAGGCTGGGCTGACTCTTGAGGGTCATGTCACGGCTCATAGTGTCAGAGCCATGGCAGCGTCGGTGGCCCACTTGAAGTCAGCCACTATTGAAGAGATCTGCAAGGCTGCGACGTGGTCATCTGTCCACACATTCACATCTCATTACTGCCTCCAGCAGGATACCCGACGCGACAGTCGGTTTGGGCAGTCGGTGCTGCAGAATCTGTTTGGGGTGTAAATCCAACTCCACCCTCCAGGACCCGAATTTATTCTGGTCAGGCTGCACTCTCAGTTAGTTGTTCTTCGTAGGTCAATTTCTGTTGTTCCCTCGCCGTTGCGAGGTTCAATTGACCTGGGTTCTTGTTTTGAGTGAGCCTGAGAGCTAGGGATACCCCAGTCGTGAGAACAAGCAGCCTGCTTGTCCTCGGAGAAAGGGTATGATACATACCTGTAGCAGGTGTTCTCCGAGGACAGCAGGCTGATTGTTCTCACCTACCCTCCCTCCTCCCCTTTGGAGTTGTGTGTTTCATCTTTTGCTAGTTATTCAACTGGCGGGAGCGGTCGCGTACGGGCGGGAAGACGGCCACGCATGCGCGGTGGGCGTGCCCTGCGTGCCGACCGTCCCGCGAAGCTTTTTTCCGGTTGGTGGGGGCTGCCGCGGACGTCACCCAGTCGTGAGAACAATCAGCCTGCTGTCCTCGGAGAACACCTGCTACAGGTATGTATCATACCCTTCCTCTCCCGCAGGAGGACAGGGACTCTCTGAAGCTTCCTACAGTTGATGCAGTAGTGACTGCGGTCACTAAGGCCATGGCTATTCCGGTGGATGGGGGCGTGGCGCTGCATGACCCCCAGGATAGGAAGTTAGTCTTTTCTTAAGTGCAGCTTTGATTTGTCGGACCTTCCGCTGCATGCATCGGTCTGTGGAGGTTTGGTGGCTCGGTTGTGTTTTTGCTGGGCTGAGAAACTTCTGGTTGACCCGAGTATGGATAGGACCACTTGGGTTTAGGAGTTGGACAAGTTAGAAATGGGCTTCTTTATCTGATTCCCTCTACGATTTGTTGCGAGCGTCGGCTAAGAACATGGCCCTGATGGTTGGAGCCTGCCGGGCACTTTGGTCAAGGGGTTGGACTGCAGATGCGGCTTCTAAATCTAAGTTATGCTTGCTTCCCTTTAAAGATTCCATGCTCTTTGGTGAGGATTTAGATAAGTTGGTTCGCGGCCTTGGGGATGCTAAGGTACTGCGTCTGCCAGAACTTCGTTCCAAGTCCAGTACCCGGGGTGATTGCATGGTCGATTTTGGGAATTCGGTGGTATAGACCATTCAGGTCTAGCGGAGCATCCAGAGGTTGTGGGGTTTTTTTTTTTTTTTTTTCAACAGACGCAGTCCTTTCGTGGGGGGCGTCGTGGGGGTCGTGACTCTTCAACAGGAGGGGTCGTTCCCGTACGGTCCTTCAAGGTGCGGGAGTCCAGCTTCTGGTGCGAGCGGGCGCTCAGCTGAGTCAGTTCTTCCAGAGGTGGACTCAGATCACGTCAGACCAGTGAGTCCTAGAAGTAATACGTGACTGTTACGAGCTAGAGTTTGACATGTCTCCTCCCGAATTCTTATGGAAGTCGCCCTATCGCTGTCTATGCAAGGCACGAGCAGTTCAAGACACCTTGCGTTGGCTGATCAACTTGGGCACATTCCTCTGAGGGAAAGGGGGGTGGTCTGCTATTCTATTTATTTCGTGGTTCCCAAGAAGGAGGGTTCCTGCCGGCCCATCTTGGATCTCAAAAGGGTCAATGCTGCTCTGAAGGTTCCTTCTTTTTGCATGTAAACGTTGTACTTGGTCATTGTGGCAGTTCGGAAAGAAGAGTTCCTCACTTCCCTGGATTTGCGGGGGCCTTTCTGCACATTTCCATTCACACGGCTCATCAGTGGTTTCTCCGCTTTGCAGTCTTAGGGAAGCATTTTCAATTTTGTGCACTACCGTTCGGTGTGGCAACAGCACCTCAGACCTTTTCCAAAGTGATGGTGTTTATGGTGGTGGCACTGCGGAAGCAGGGTATTTTAGTCCGTCCTTACCTCGACTATTGGTTGATTCGAGCCAAGTCAAGGTTGGAGAGCGAGGCAGCAACTGCATGTGTAGTGAGCTTCTTGCAGTCTCTGGGCTGGGTGGTGAATCCAGCCAAAAGTCATCTGGTACCATCTTAATCCCTGGAGTATCTGGGGGTGCGCTTCGACACACGTTTAGGGCGAGTTTTTATGACTCCGACCCGGATTTCCAAGCTATAGGAGCAGGTTCGGCATCTGTGTAGAGAGTGGGCTCCTGCGGCACGTTCCTACCTCCAGGTTCTGGGAATGATTGCGGCATTGATAGAGGTAGTTCCTTGGGCAAGGGCTCACATGTGTCAGTTGTAGTTTGCTCTTCTGGATCATTGGTCCCCGCAGGTGCAGGATTTGGAGGAACAGTTGTCTCTGTCAGCAGCTCCCTGCCTCAGTCTCCATTGGTGGCTTCACACGCCGAATCTGGTGAAGGGCATTCCTTTGGACCCTCCGGAGTGGATTGTTCTTACCACGGATGTGAGTCTGGGCGGCTGGGGGCCCATTGCCTCGGGCAGGTAGCTCTGGGTCGTTGGAGGAAGCTCATTGGTCCATCAATCAGTTGGAGACACGGGCGATTCAGCTAGCCTTGCAGGCCTTCCAGTCCCTACTGGATGGCAAGGCAGTCAGAGTTTTCTCTGACAGTGCCACAGCCGTGGCCTATGTCAGTCGGCAAGAGGGCACAAAAAATTGTTCAGTTGCCGAAGAGGCGGCAGAGCTAATGCGCTGGGCAGAAGTTCATCTTCAGGATCTCTCGGCGGGGCACGTGGCCGGCACGGACAACGTGAGTGCAGACTTTCTGAGCAGACACACGGATCCCGGAGAGTGGGCTCTTCAACGGCCAGTATTCGATTGCGTAGTGTTGGAATGGAGTCTCCCAGTTCTGGATCTCATGGCCACTGCTGACAGCGCTCAGGTACCGCGCTTCTTCAGTGAATGGTGGGATCCTCGGTCCGAAGGGCTCAATGCATTGGTTCTTCCATGGCCCACTCAGGAGTTGCTTTACTTGTTTTCTCCGTGGCCACTGGTGGGTCGGGTGCTGCTGTGAATCAAGCGACACCAGGGCCTGTTGATTTTGGTGGCCCTGAATTGGCTGCGTCATCCATGGTGTGCACATCTGGTACGCCTGGCTGTAAGGAAACCATTTTCGTTGGGGGAGTTGGTAAGGTGGTTTCAGGGGCCGATCGAAATGCTCAACCCCTCTCCGTTCTCACTTATGGCTTGGCTCGAGAGGAGTAGGTTAAGGAAGAAGGGTTTCTGTTCCAGAGTAATCAATACTATGTTGTGGTCACGTAAGAGGTCCACGTCGTTGGCTTATGTGCGCGTGTGGCGAATCTTTGAAAATTGGTGTCCAGATAGGTCTTAATTGGTGTCGAGATCGGTCTTATCTCCCTTTGTGCATCTCAGTCGCAGAGGTGCTAGACTTTTTGCAGGATGGTCTCGATAAAGGTCTTTCGCTGTCCTCTTTGAAGGTTCAGGTAGCGGCTTTGGCCCGTTTCAGGGGCAAGATTCAGGTAGTGTCCTTAGCTGCATCTCCAGATGTAGTTAGTTTTTTACAGGGAGTTAAGTTGATTCGTCCGCTGCAACGTCCCTTGGTTCCTCCGTGGGATTTGAATCTCATTCTGGAGGCACTAGTGGGTCCTCCTTTTGAACCGTTGGAATCAAGTACTTGTAAAGATCTTACCTTGAAGACCGTGTTTTTAGTAACTATTGCGTCGGCCCAGAAGATTTCGGAGCTCCAGGCTTTGTCCTGTAGAGCTCCTTTCTTGTCCTTTTCCAAGGAGAAAGTGTCTCTGAAGCCGGTACCGACCTTTTTGCCTAAGGTGGTTTCAGATTTTCATGTGGAGATAGATCGAGAGATTCTTCTCAACGTCGTCTGGTAAGGATGTTCATCGGATCTTTTGTGCTTACCTTCGGAGGATGCAGGAGTTTCAGGTCTCTGACAGGTTGTTTATTTTGTTTGGGGATCATAAGAAAGGAGCGGCCGCTTCTAAGGTGACCATTGCTAGGTGGTTGAAGGAGGCTGTTGCCTCAGCCTATTTGCTTAAGGGTTGCTTGGTGCCTTCGGTGCTCAAAGCACATTCTACTCGGTGGGGGGGGGGGGGCTTCCTCCTGCGTGGAAAGTAGTTTCATTTCCCCGCAAGAAATTTGTAAGACAGCAGTCTGGTCCTCCATGCATTCTTTTGTGAAACATAGAGTTGATATACAGGAAGAGAGGATGCAAGCTTTGGTGCGGCTGTTTTGACCTCTGGTTTCCTGTTTTGGTACTTCCCAAGTGTCTTGACTGGTCTGGAGGGTTGCTGAGGAAGGTGAAATTAGGCCTTACCTGCTAAGTTTCTTTCCTCTAGACCAGTCAAGAACCAGCCCTGTCTTTAGCGTTCATGGCATTCTTAATTTTTTTTGTTTGTGCCTTTGATTTCTGCTGCAGCTGACATGAAGAATATGTCTATGCAATGCTGGTCTCATTCAGGCCAGATTGTTTTTTGGCGTTGGTATAGTTAAGTGCAAAACACCTTTGGCGTTCAGCCTGCTCAAGCACAATTCTGTTTTCAGTTGTGTTTCCATTTACAGGGTTCTGTGTTTTGTGTTTGTGTTCTTTTTCTCTGCTTTATCGGTATACTGGCTGCACAGGTTACATATACAATATTCAAAGCTCAGTGTTCTCAGTCTCCCTCTGCTGGTAGGTGTGCATAACCCAAGCATCTTGACCGGTCTGGAGGGTCTAGAGGAAAGAAAATTAGCAGGTAAGGCCTAATTTCATCTTAGACATTATTAATAAAGGAATGGAAATCGCAAAGGCATTATGTTCTGTTTTGTCTCGCCATGGTGTGACTGCACCTACAATATTGTATGCAATTCTGGTCGTTACCCCGCTCAAAAAAAAAAAGTATAGTGGAATTAGAAAAGGTACAGAGAAGTGCATCCAACATGATAAAGGGGATGGAACAATTTCCCTGTAAGGAAGGGCTAAAGAGGCTGAGTCTTCAGCTTGGAGAAGAGACTGCTGAGCCGAAGGTATGATGGAGATCTATAAAATCATGAGTGGAGTACAAGGATTGGAGGGCATGCAAAGAAGTTATGAAGCAGAACAGAACAATTTGGAGAAAAGTTCTTCACTCAGTGTTAAGCCCTGGAGTTAGTTGCCAGAGAATGTGGTAAAAGCAGTTAGTGTAGCAGGATTTTAAAAAGGTTAGGCTAACTTACTAAAAATAGTAATGGAATTGTTCTCAACGGCTGGTCTCCAGTATCGCAGAAGTACAACCTTCATCTTCCTTGGACGCTATTTGCCAGACACAGAATGCAGTGTTGGTTGTCACCCAGAAATTTGACCATCGGAGCTCCCTTTCTGATTAAAAAAAAAAATGGGAGGTGGTGACAACAACAGGAGCTCATTACAAGTTTATCTGGCACAGGGCACATTGACAGAACAGGAACCTTATAGTTGACAAATCATGTGGAGCTTAGGGCAGTGCAAATGCCTTGCGTGACTTCAATCCCTTTCTGACGAGGGCCCCAGTTTGTTTTCTTCAATAATGCAATGGTGGTGGCTTATACTAATGTGTGTGTGTGTGTTTATTTTATTTATTTATGACATATCCTCCATTATCCTGAAAACTAGTTCAAGTTCAATGTGGCTACAGTTTAGATTAAAAATACAGAGGTTGAAATTCAATAATAGTGAAAGTAGTATGATGAAATGGCTGAGAGTAACTGATTAGCAAATAAACTACAAATAGTGTACATATGATTCACAATACAGAAAAGAGGCAAGATTATCAACTGGTTATCGTTAACTAATGTAATGAATTCTGGAATGAATTGGTGAAGAAATTAGTTTTTAGCAATTTTCAGAATTGTAAATAGTTAGAATGATAGATTTTGGGAGTGAGTTCCAACATTTGATTCCAATATAGGTGAACTCTGCCTTCATATAATGGAGGCAGTGTATGCAAATCAAGTTCATGCATATTCATTGTGGATATTCTGAAAACCTGACTTACAAGGGGCACTCCAGGACTGGGAAATGCTGGCGCTTATCAACAAGCAAGGTGGAACCTGCAGCTGTCCAGTTGGCGGTTGAGGCAGCCTCCCTCCATGAGTTGGATGGAGAAAAGTCTTATTGTCGACAGATCGTGTCGATGGGTCCTTGTATATGGAGGCGGACTTTCTCAGCAGGCACTCCTTGGACCCAGGAGAAAGGTAACTATCTAGGCATGGTTTTCAGCTGATATGGACCAATGGGGTTCTCCGCTTCTGGACTTGGGTACTTTGGCATTCTGTTTCGTTGTCATCAAGTTCTTCAGCCATTGGAAAGAACTGGGCTCAATGGGGATCAATGCCTTACTGCACCCCTGACTGGAGACATATCTACTGTATGTCTTCCCTTCATGGCCCATGGTACACGTGTTGAAAAGAATTGCATTGCACTGGGGTCAAATAATTGAAGCTTCTCAGTGTGCATAGAATCCTCATTAGATATCTGGATTCTCAAATGAGTTTGTGCTTTTTGGTAAACAGAGGCTTGGCCTTATGGCTTCTAAGCTCACAATTCTAGATGGCTGAAGGAGACTATCGCGGTAACTTATTTTTTTGCAGGGGAAGCATGCTCCTCAGGCTTTTCAGGCTCATTTTATGAGGTGTATAGCGAAATCCTAGGCAGAGACTACCTTGCTGTCTCCCTTGGATATTTGCAAGGTGGCAACGTGGTTGATGCTGCATATTTGCCAAACACTACAAGGTGGATGTTGTGGCAAGCTTGGAAGCCAGTTTGGGGACTTTGGTCCTTAGGACGGCAGCGGCAGGATACCACCCACTCTAGGAATTGCTTTTATAGATTCCTTAGGTTATGGAGTAGTGGGGAGCTATGTAAAGGAAGGAGAAATTAGTCTTTTTCTCGCTTTTCCAGAGGCCTGCTTGAGGTTCTCATATGTTTAGTCAGTGTGAAATAATGGGCTAAATAACTGTCACCTTGCATGGTGCTTCCTGCATATGTCTTGCTGTCCAAGGTGTCCAGAGATGAGAGGTTCACATATGTTGACTCGTCTGGTTAGTGTTAGCGAGTTGTTTAAGGTGGTTGTGTTTTTTGTTCTGAGATGTCTTGGCTCAATTTTCAGTTCTGTATCTCTATCTGTTGGTTGATGGGACACAACTATCCCACAGGTTCTGGAATAGTGGGAAAGACTAATTTTATTTTATCTTTTTTTTTTTTTTTCTTGAGAAATCTAATACTCGTTACTGGAATAAGCAGCATGAAATCTATTTTACTCCTTTGAGATCACCGGATACTTGTGACTTGGATGGACCACTGTTGGAAACGGAATGGTGGGTTTGGGGATCTTTTGGTCTGCCCCAGTAGGCTGATACTTATGTACTTACAAAAGGGCGCTTATTAAATTGCCAGTAATGTGCCTATTTTATGAAATCCACAATAAATAGCAAACGGCTTATATCAATATGCAAAAAAAAAAATGGTTTTTTTTTGGGAAGACCTTAGCAGGGAGATATGATGAATAATAGTTTTTGTACCTCTAAACCAACTCTCCAAAGTCATCATTGGTGGGGGTTTTTTTTAATGTTTTAATATATTTTTTCTTAAATGTTTCACAACTTTTGAAGAAAAAAAACTTAGTGTTGTTCAAGACTTATCTGAATAGTGTCGGCTCTGGGGATTTTTTTCTGGTCCGACATGTCATGTTTCGCCATCCGGCTGTATCAAGGATCCATCTACCTATGTGTCTCTCACACCATCCTTGCTGACTTTACTGCCTTCTTGTGTTTTTGTGTTGGAGGTTTTTTTTTTTTTTTTTTTTTTTTTTTTAATATTGATATATAAGCCATTTAGTATTGTGATTTTCCAGTTGATGTGGGCTTATGCTTACTAGTCTAACCTCAGTTGCTTTTCATGAAAGCAACATAGACACCACATGAATGCTTGTGCATCAGCTTTTCGTATTTGTTCTGAGGCAGGTGCAAATGTGTGAGTACTGTATGTATGTACGTACGTCACAGCTCTACCCAAACTGTGTCCCCCAGGAATTTCTACATGTATACTGTGCAAGTGCTATTTTCTGTTCATCTGCTTAATGTGCTTATCCCACACAGTTTTATGAGCGTGTTTCCATGTGTAAAACCTAGATGTGATCTGAGCCAAAAAGATTGTTATCTGCGGATGGTCTTATGGACAAGTGGGCTGCCATATTTTTACAAAAACAAAGCACGTATTACACCTCTGTTTTTTACAACACACAAGACAGCTGCGCATACCTTTGTGTGCACTGTAACAAATGAAATAGGAAGCCTTAGCTTGTAATGTGTGATTTATTTAATGAATCTTTAAATTTAACAAGGGTTGATTTGAATATAGACCTGGGTGTTTCAGTTTTTTAAATCTCTTGAGAAGAAATCATGTGAAGTCATCTAGAATAGACCATTTCCAGTCCAAACATTCTCAATCCTCATCGAACTCCTCGAACCCTTCAGAGTCTGTTCGCTTACCAACATCATTGTTGAAATACATAAGAACCGCCTGTAGATGTTCTTCTGTAATTTCTGTAGTAGTGATATTTTGTCACTGCTATTGCTATCTTCATCTTTGCCATCAGTATCCAGATATGTCTTTGTACTTGTACAGAATCCCAGCCTTTCTGAACCCATTGCAGATGATTTCTGGTGGTGTTTTCCCCCAGGCAGAAGCCACCCACTTGCAAACTTCTGAAAATGTTGCCCGCATCCTGATGGTATAAATTCATGAATCCCAGGCCGCATCCATTCATCACACTCTTCTTACAAACATTTTGAATGGATGGTTAACCGCTATATCTAGCAAACTGTAGGTTGCAGATAAGACCAGCAGGAATAACAGCTGTATGGGCACCAGCGGAGTTTATATAACTTTTAACATTTTTTTTCTGTGTGCAGTCATGGCGTCAAATTAGTAAGGTCTTTCTTTGAAAAGAATCCCCCTTTCTTGGCCCTATATTATTGATCTAACCATACTTTTGGTAAGATCAGTCCATCCATTCCCCCCTTATTGCAATGGACAACCACGCCGGTGAACATTTTTTTGCAGAGCATGGTAATTCTCTTAAACTACCATCCGCTTTAATTTTACCCCAGTCGTAGTACATACGAGGAAATGGTGAAGCAAGACCTCTCATGTCCTGTGGTTGTAATGGCTGCAGTTTTTGTACCTGAAGCAGCCACTGTCCTGGTGGCCAGGACATCAAGACGTCAGAACTTCATCCATGTTAATAATGTCCTTTGCAGAGATACAGAGTTCAGAGATTTTCTTTGGAAACAAATTCATGGAAGTCTTATCAACTTTCGCTCCCAGTTGTGGCCTAGTGGTTAGGGTGGTGGACTTTGGTCCTGGGGAACTGAGGAACTGAGTTCAATTCCCACTTCAGGCACAGGCAGCTCCTTGTGACTCTGGGCAAGTCACTTAACCCTCCATTGCCCCATGTAAGCCGCATTGAGCCTGCCATGAGTGGGAAAGCGCAGGGTACAAAATGTAACAAAAATAAAAAAATAAGTCTCTAGCCTACAGTGGTTCTCATTCTCACGAAGTCCATTTCTTTTCATGAATCTTGAAATCCCAGTCTAGAAGCGTCTCTTTAATCTGAATTGCGATGGTAGAGCTTGATTTTGTTCCATTGAGAAAATATCTATTCTCTCAAGTCCTCTAATTGAGGCCATTTTGGTTTCTGCCCATGACCTGTGCATTTTCAGGGGTTCATGTTCTCTTGGTGCTTTCTCCTTTCTCCATTTGTGAATGGCCAACTCTCCACCCTCATACTACCTCGCTGCCCTCTGTCGCTTGTTGCTTCCGCTCTTGCAACGGCTTTCAGTTTGAAGTCAGTGTTGTAGGACTTGCATTTCATTCCTTGCATGGTCCTATAGGCCAGGCCAAATATATGTAGAGAGCATAAGAAAGGTTTGTTACATAGCGCAGTATACTTGTGGGCACACTATAGCAAGGTTATTTTGCATTACTACTGATTTTGTGTTCATTATATATGGGTGCAGGTTATTTTTGTAGGCACAGTATATGCATGATAATACGGTGATCCATTTTTCACACCTGAGATGGTCGGCCCAGTTGTCCATGTGGCCAGTGAGGATAGCCCGTTCAATCTCATGCAAAAATCTACAAAGTTTATTGGCTTTTTAGCTTAGTTCACTTGTCCCTAGGTAAATATTGTCTTGCTGTACTAAGTCCAAAAAGCTGCAGATTAGCAAAATTGAGGGTTTTAGCCTACTTGTTTGTAAGACCATCCATACATAAGGGTTTAGAGAAGAATTGTGGGTTTTGTTTGAATTATTGTTTCTCTTTCCACTGCCAGGAGCACTTTAATCAGTAAGGAACCTGACAGCATGCTGGCCCATATGTTCAGAGACAGAGGTCAGTTGGCAAGTTTTATTAATATATTGTGTGGACACAGTTTATTTTATTATGTTCTACCCCAAGCTTGTTCATACAGTAGCTGATTAAAACTTCCTTGTCACAGAGGGCTGGCGCTTAATAAAGACATTAAACAGGAGGTATGAGACAAGTTGTACTTCAGGTCCTCTTTCTACTCGACCCAGTGGGGTTTGGGGGTGTTGTGGATGCTCTACAGTTGGGAGACCCCTTATGTGTGCTGTCTTGAGGCCAGTATTAAAATAATTTGTCTAACCAGCTCTTTGGCCTGACAAGTTTCTTAAATTAAGAAAAGAGAGCATTTTGGGCATTCTGAAAGCATGGCTTTAGTTTAACTGAATAATGCTGAATAGCAGGGTGCTGTCCAACAAAGTTTAACTGGAAGTCGGGCCACTAAAATAACTTTACTAAAATTGCCCAGGTAGTATTACCTGGATACCTTTAACTGGTTGTGTTCTGAAGTTCAGTTTATCCGGTTGAAGTTATCCAGATAACTAGATATTAAACCACAGAACTTCAGAAAAATAATATAAACATGAAGGGTATGAGATACACAAAGTTCATACTAGGATGTGACTATAGAGAATTTTTAAAAAGGCCAGACATAAGAAAAGGAATACCTATAAATTAGGTCTAAGTTACAATAAAGGTCAGCCAACATGTAGGTTTCTCCATCTCTACTGTCGGTATTCTCGGTGGAGAAGGGTAGTTAATGAGGTTCCCCAGGGGTCTGTGCTGGGACCGCTGCTTTTTAACATATTTATAAATGACCTAGAGATGGGAGTCACTAGTGAGGTAATTAAGTTTGCTGACAACACAAAGTTATTCAAAGTCAAATCACAGGAGGATTGTGAAAAATTAAGAGGACCTTACGAGACTGGGAGTCTTGGCGTCTAAATGGCAGATGACATTTAATGTGAGCAAGTGCAAAGTGATGCATGTGGGAAAGAGGAACCCGAATTATAGCTATACCATGCAAGGTTCCACTTTAGGAGTCACAGACCAAGAAAGGGATCTAGGTGTCGTCGTTGATGATAAGTTGAAACCATCTGCTCACTGTGCTGCAGCGGCTAAGAAAGCAAATAGAATGTTAGGTATTATTAGGAAAGGAATGGAAAACAAAAATGAGGAAGTTATAATACCTTTGTATAGCTCTGTGGTGCGACCACACCTCGAATATTGTGTTCAATTTTGGTCGCCGCATCTCAAAAAAGTTATAGTGGAATTAGAAAAGGTACAGAGAAGGGTGACGAAAATGATAAAGGGGATGGGACGACTTCCCTATGAGGAAAGGCTAAAGTGGCTAGGGCTCTTTAGCTTGGAGAAAAGGTGGCTGAGGGGAGATATGATAGAGGTCTATAAAATAATGAGTGGAGTTGAACGGGTACACCTGAAGTGTCTGTTTACGCTTTCCAAAAATACTAGGACTAGGGTGCATGCAATGAAGCTACAAAATAGTAAATTTAAAATGAATTGGAGAAAATGTTTCTTCACTCAACGTGTATTTAAACTCTGGAATTCAGTTGCCAGAGAATGTGCTAAAGGCGGTTAGCTTATCAGAGTTTTTAAAAGTTTGGATGGCTTCCTAAAGGAAAAGTCCATAGACCTTTATTAAATTGGACTTGGGGAAAATCCACTATTTGTAGGATAAGCAGGATAAAATGTTTTAGACTTTTTTGGGATCTTGCCAGGTATTTGTGACCTGGATTGGCCACTGTTGGAAACAGGATACTGGTCGTGATGGACCTTTGGTCTGTCCCAGTATGGCAATACTTATGTACTTATGTAAGAAAAGGAAATTAACAAGTGAGATTAAATGTCTTTGCTTTACTCCAATAGACGGTCTTGCCAACAGCATGTTTGCTGACCTTTGTATCTAACAGAACCACATGACCTTTATAAAGGTGGTAAGAAGTGTAGGTAGAGGGAAGACAGCTTATTGCAGAGGAATGGGTAAGTCCATATGAAGGAGCAGGAAGAAAAAGAACATGAACTGGGACAGGAGCAAGCTAATCGGAGCATAATGAGGTGAGTGAAGGGAAGGTAATACCTAATTTAGATCCCATAAGAAGCAGTAGAAATAAGAGAAAATAAAACATAGAAAAAAAATAAGGTGATACCTTTTTATTGGACTAACAATACATTTTTTGATTAGCTTTCGTAGGTAATCCTTCTTCATCGGATCTGATTAAGAAAGGTTACCTTCGAAACCTAATCAAAATGTATTTAGTCCAATAAAGGTATCACCTTATTTTCTTTTCTATGTTTTATTTTCTTCTGTTTCTGTTGATTACCTTTAAAAGTGGACTAACACAGCTACCACCTCTCTCTACATAAGAAGTAGGAAACCCCTGAGTTGCTTGTGGAAAGGGAAGGTAGCAAGCAGCACTGTGCTAGGGAGTTAGGCCAGACACAGCTTCAAAAAAGATAGGGACTACAAATGGGGTGAATGAAACAAAAGGACAGAACAAGGGGGAGGTCTTAATGAAAGGGTTAACTTTTATTCTTAAGGCTTGCTTCTTTTTTTTGTTTTTTTTTAATGAAAAAAGCAAGGGAAAATGTTGAACCTTTTTGAATTTTCTAATGTATTGACTAATGACTGATTGTGATACTAGGTGCCTGGGGAAATACACAGGACCACCGAGGGGCATTTCTAATCGATCGTAGCCCAGAATACTTTGAGCCAATTTTGAACTATTTACGGCATGGGCAGCTGATTGTAAATGAAGGCATTAATTTATTGGGTAGGTGCTGTCTATAAAAAGCTTTTGAGCATACAACGCTTCTCTGGCTTCCATGAATCCACTATCTGGATCTGGTCTTCCTGTAGCCTGCTGAGGCAGACTCTGCTTCTGACAGCACTTCATCTCCTTTTTCCTTCTTAATTTTTCAGCTACCTCTTCTGTATCCAGCAAGTGGCAACCCTGGTGCTTTTATATATGAACCCCCAGTCCTGGTGTGAAAGGATGCTTATGAACTCTTTAGGTTACTGGGTTTGCACATGCTAGGGATAATTTCTAATAGAGCACCTGTGTGAAATGTCCAAAAAAGCACCTGGTTTATAAAGGCAACATAGGTGCCAGTGCACTTTTTTTTTTCTATAAAATATGGTGCTATCCCTAATTGCATGTAAATCACATGGTTCAGTCTTGCAGTGTGCCTACTTTGTGTGTCTACCCATGTGCAATTTTATAAGAGTTTATGGAAACTTAGTCTACATGCAGAATAAGCTCTATGAAATTACCCCCATAGTGCATCTATTTTCCTATAATAAACACTAGGGATAGATTTCACTTACACGCATCCATTTTCTACAAAGGACACTTTTTTTTGTTGTGTTTTGTCAGTATTCTTCATTATTATGCATGTCTGTCTAAGCAACCCCATAAACACTGAATTGGCTTTTTCACCTGTAGTAGATTTTCTTATGCTATTGGTGTCTTGTTACCGTGCTCAAGATCAAGCATAATGCCAGTCCTGATGCATGCATGTTTAATAAATTTCAGTCTTTTTATTCCTTTGTTTAATTTGTGTGCAGTTTTGTGTGAGTATGCAGTGAATGTTTTCCCCATACTTTTGCCATTGAAATAGCCTTTAGTGGTTGGTTTTATAATAAACTTGTGCTCCGGTTTACTAAGCCACACTAGCGGCTGTCCGTGTTCTAGTGCTGACACAGCCCATTCACTTTGAATGGGCCGTGTCAGCATTAGCGCACAGACAGCCGCTAGCACTGCTGAGTAAACAGACCCCTTAATTTGGGCACTGAATACATATTTTCAAGGTAACACCAATTTTGTTTTGTTTTTTTCAAAGGGAAAATGTGTATGTGCCTGCCTTTACAAATGTATCCCAAAAGTGCTGCACACATAGCTATTTAATGTACCAAATTTTGCAGTTTATTTTATGTGCATAGGTGCACATTTTATAAATAGTGCTTCTGATTTTACAGTTAAACACTGATAACATACCAATGTCTTTTTTTTTTTTCCTGTGCTCATTACTCCTAAGTGGCACAGATGTACATATCTGATTCCACTAGAAAAAAAGTACCCAGCAATAGTTTCTATGAAGCAAAAACACCAGACACTTTTTTTTTAATCGTCGTCAAAGAACCCTTAACTATCTGGAAAATGAATTCTTACATTTACAAACTCCTAAGGAAGCTCTGTCTTAGGTATGAACGCAAAGGCTTCAGTAAAGCTAGCATTGTCCCCGGGTCATCACTATTCAGTTCAGATAGCTTGTATGTGCATAAGTTTGCTTTTTTTTTTTTTGTACATAAACTCTCTTACCAATGGAGACCTTTTTTTTAATTGTATGGTCCCTATTGTATCAGCCACTTCTTATTCTTGGCGATGAGTAACTTGGAATCTTACTACAGGTACTTGTGACATATATTGGCCACTGATTAGAAAAGGATAGTGGGCTATGAACCTTTGGACTGACCCAGTAGGGCAACTCTTATGTTGATATTGCTGCAATGGAACAAATGAAGCTTAAATTTTTTTTAGTCATGCAGTTTGGTTGCATACATTAAACCACATTTTGACTTCGTCTGTCCTTGAGTGGAGGAGTAACCTAGTGGTTAGTGCAGTGGACTTTGATCCTGGGGAACTGAGTTCAATTCCCACTTCAGTTCCTTGTGACTCTGGGCAAGTCACTTAACCCTCCATTGCCCCTGGTACAAAACAAGTACTACTACTACTACCTGAATATATGTAAACCACTTTGAATGTAGTTGCAAAAAACCTCAGAAAGGCGGTATATCAAGTCCCATTTCCCTTCCCCTCCCTTCCATGGTAGTCCTCTTCCTGCTAATAAATGAAAAAAATCAATGATAGCTAGCACTACCTGTCTCTGCACTGACACACAAATTAAGGTACTATGACCAAAACGTTTTTAATGGCGTAAGCTTAGAAATGTCTTGCTTTGAAGATATGTAGTACTATTTTTACCTCTTCAGGAGGAACATAAATCATTGTGCAGGCTGAAAATCTAGCCCTGTTCTAAGCAATGCATTTGCACATAACTTGAAATATATGTAGCAGTGCTGGATTAGTGCAGTTACCATGCTGGCATTTAACATAAGTACCTTACCTGGATGTAAGTCCTTTTCTGGATAGTGACAGAATATCACTGTTTGAATATCTTCTTTGCCTGCCCTTGCCCTGCCCCCTTTTTTATATGGATAGTGACTTACAGCGTGGTAGTCTCCATATATATTTTTTAAAAATACACATTAAAGAAGTTATACAGTCACCTCTTGCCAGTGAACATAATTTGCTTTGAATATCAGCCCAATAGGGTTTGTGTGTATTTAACAGTAATTTTAGTCTGTAAACATGGGCTGATTTTTACCTCATTTTGGGCTGTCGGGAAGGGGTGCAAGTGAAAGATATTTATTCTGAGAATATGCGGTGGGGGGGAAATGGCTGTGTAATTCCATAAGTGAACTCTGTCGACAGGGCATAACAGCATATTGCACACATTCAGTGTTCCTGTTTTTGTAGCTCACTTGGACCAAAGTTATGGGAAGGTCATATGAGTATATGCTATCTGTTAATGACAAATGCAATTTCTAATTTCTGCTAGGTGTTTTGGAGGAAGCCAAATTTTTCGGCATAGATTCATTGATTGAGCACCTAGAAGTGGCAATAAGGGTAATTATACTTTTTTTTTTTTTTACCCTCCCCCCCCCCCCCCCCCCATACAAAGATCTATGTCTTGTCACAGTATAGCACAGGGGATGGTTTTTCATTGGTTGTAGTGGTTCCATGCAGAGCCCCTGGCCATCCTATACAGCATGAGGCAGGAAGATGGCTATAGTACATAAATGCATATGCAATACACCTGCATGAGTTTCTAAAAACTTACTTCTTTGTTAAAATGTACTCCCCTAGTTCCTCTGCTGATTAATATTCCCACCGCACTCCCCCATCCTGCTTAGTTCCCCATTGTTAGCTACTGCTCCCCTTGTCTATCCTTTGTCAACTTTAACTGTATTTTCTCAATTTGTAATTTTTCCTAATTTTTCTATAAGCCACATTGTGCCTGCATGTGTGGGGAAATGTGGGATACAAATGAACCATAAATAAATAAAAAGGAAAGAATTAGAAAATCTAGCAGGGTTTGACTAATGTTATAATATGGGTATGACCAGGATATCTGTCAGTATAGATGAACCTTTAGCCATGTGCCTTCCCCCCCACCCCTTGGGGCATCTTCAAGACCCTCCCTTTTTCTCCAGTATCTCTTCTTCTCCCCCCCCCCCCCCCCGTTCCAGGACCTGTTTCTTCTCTTCTGACACTGCCATCCCCCTACCTCCGTCCAACTCCTGCAGCTCCAAAAGCCACTATCATTGTGGTGGTGGCCTTGTGCTCATCGCCACACTGACAGTAGCTTTTAAAGTGCTGCACTGCTGCTGTCTTGCCAGCTGTGCCATCACCATACCCTAATTCTAGCACACTCCGGCAGATGCCTAACCCATCTACCTAACCCTTGGTACAATGCTGGCTGAAGCCAAAAGTCTTGTGAACTTTGGTGAATTTAATTATAAGCTTCTCTTGCCCAGCAGTTGATACTTGTTCTCTTTTTTTTGCAGGGTTTAATACCCTTGATTAAAAAGGACTACAATGTTCTTTTGTTTTCTGCTGTTTTAACACATACAAGGGAATTAAGGAATTTGGTGTTTAAATGATTGGGTTATTTCTGTTTGATCTCTTTGCTGCTTCTCTTCAAGAATTCTCAACCAGCAGAAGACCATTCTCCAATATCCCGGAAGGAGTTTGTCCGATTTCTGCTTGCAACATCCACCAAGTCAGAACTGCGGTGCCAGGTACAATACATTTCAGATCCAAATGATTCCTCAAGGCCTTATTCCTGTGTCACTTTTTTTCTTGTTTGCTAGTTATTTTATTCCATAATAATTTAGTTCACTTGGAATAAAGTGTAACCTAACGATGACAGCCCTTTTGGAAAATAAGTATATAATACTTTGTGAGAGGATAAAGTTTTTATGTCGTCTTTTGTTTTAACATATAGAATTTTGGAGGGAGTGTGTTTAGAGTTGAAATGGCACATCTTTCCCTGAAATGTGTAGGAGAGGCAGTGAATTAGTATTGTAGAAATTTATTTATTATTATTTATTTATTATTATTATTTATTATATTTGTATTGATGTTTTTAGTTGTGATTTTTGTAAATTGCTATGGACTTCCTTTTTTGAGAAATAAGACTGTTTGATTCAACTAGCTGACAGCAAAAACAGAGAGGGTCCAAATGTACACAAAGCAAAGTAGTACACAAAAAAAAGCACAAAAGGGCCCCCAGAAGTGGAAACAATGATGTAATCTTTAACAGATGGGACCCAACACAGGCCGTGTTTCAGCGCACAACAACGCCTGCCTGAGGGGTTAGTATCGATCTCTTTAAGTGTATTAAAGGACAATGGAGTGTCCTTGTGCGTAAAATTACAGATTATCAAGCAGATTACAATCGGTGCTTTCAGCCGCTTAACTCTTTTGAACTACGAGTTAAGCGGTTGAAAGCACCGATTGTAATCTGCTTGATAATCGGTAATTTTAAGCACAAGGACACTCCGTTCTCCTTTAATACACTTAAGGAGATCGATACTGACCCCTGAGGCAGGTGCTGTTGTGTGCCGAAACACAGCCTGTGTCGGGTCCAGTCCGTTAAAGATTTATTTATTTATCTCATTTGTACCCCAGTTTCCCAAGTGTCAGGCTCAATGTGGCTTACAATGCACCACAGAGGCAGGCGCCAATGCAGTAAAATGAAGCTAATACAGCAAACCTACAAGAGATAATGGGGAAGAATAGGAATGGATGGAAGGAGAGGGCAAATTTTGAGGGAAGGGGGATATGTCCAAATGTCTCTAGATCAGTGTGCTTCCAGCAGTGGAGTCACTGGGGGAAGTCCGCAGGGTAGGCACTTCTGACTAACATGGTCTTCAGCGATTTCCAGAAAGTTAGATGATCTGTAGTGGTTTTGATGGACCTCGGTAAAGAGTTCCAAAACTGAGTGCCAATGAAAGAGAAGGAGGTAGCGTATGCAGTCTTGTGCTTGACTCCATTGCAGTTCTGGGGCCCTTTTGTGGGTTTGTTTGTTTTTTTGAGGACTGGTTCAACTAGCTGAAATTTTATTAGGTATGTTTCTGTTGTCCCTTCTCATTGCTAATGGTTAGAGGGTGGGAGTTGGGTAAAACCCCTTTACTCCAAGAAAATGGCAACTTTCACAGTCTGCCAAGGAGCTGGTACACAAGAGCATGATCTTCCTACAGGGACAGTCATTCCCTTACCACATAAACAGACATGGATGAGATTACTGATCATCTTGAGACACACTACCCTCGTTTTAATGTAAAAAAAAAAAAAAAAAAAAAACTAGGGGCCTGTTATTCAAAAGGGTTTAACCAGATGGGAAAGGCTCCAGCCCAGTTCATCCCCACTGATCTGGCCATCTGCCAAAATTCAGTGGCACTTAGTCATTGGCATTATCTGCTTATTGCCTATGACCAGTACAGCACAGTCTGGTTAGTGGTGGGGTGGTCTGGGGAGCGGGGACAGAACTTGGGTGGAGTCGCCACTTACCTGGTTAGCAGTGGTATTTAGTCGGCTACCAATTTAAAGAAGCACACAAAGCTAGGACATCCATCCTAACTTGATCCACTAAGCCTAATCAGGCACTGGTCTGAAAATGTGCTGGTTCCCAGTTACTTTCGAGTGACCACACTTACCCAGATAGTCAATGCTGGAGCTTAGACAAAACCCAGCATTGAATACCTGGGCTTAATCCAGTCTGCAGCTGTTAGCAGCTTAAACTGCTGACCACCACGAGCTGAATATCTGGCCATGAAACACAAGCTGTCCAGGATACTGTAGAGTAACATGGTCACAGGGTAGCTTCCATGCTGGGTGTCCTCCTTATTCCCCTTCCTCTCAATTTCCAGTGCTGTTTGCTAAATAACCTTTTTTTTTTTTTTTATTCTTGGATTGTTTCTGAAGGGTTTGAATTTTAGCGGTGCTGATCTATCCCGGCTGGATCTCCGTTACATTAACTTTAAAATGGCCAATCTGAGCCGGTGTAATCTGGTGTATGCCAACTTGTGCTGCGCAAATCTGGAGAGAACAGATCTCTCAGGATCTGTCCTGGATGTAAGTCTTATTGCTGCCTTCCTTAAAGATAAATACTCATGCTTGGTACTGCTTTTCAGAAATGCTTGAAAGCAACAGGGAAAAGATCTGTGGTAGTTTTTTTGTTTAAGAAATAAGATTCCCACCAATTTTGTTTTGTGGCCTCCTGAATCTTTTTGGTAACATGACGTGCAGTCCAGTCTCAGATTTGGCTTCACATGTTGTACTTATCTCTTCCAGTAGTGGTCACTCTTCAGATCATTTAGCGTAACTCTGTCTCCTCATTTGTAATTAGTTACTGGCAGTATACTGAAAGGGCAGGGAAGTGCATCAGTGCCTTCTATTTCCGTGTTACTAAACAGTATGTTAAAAATGAGAAATCCCCAAGGTGGTTTTTTTTGTGTGTGTGTTTTTGAACAGGATTGCAGATCAACACTAGAAATAAGTAAATGTCTCAAAATGTAAAACATAACAAAAATACAAAACCAAACCTATCGTTTGACTCCCAATCACCTGCATTCGTAGCCCACAGGTGCGTATCATCAGTATCGCATGGTTATTTAGCATTATGTTGTGTAATGTATTTCAGGAGGATCATATATATATATTTTTTTTTAATAAAACATTTATTTCCACAGCATCCCTCTTGACTGGCAGATGGTTATGCACTCTGACCAGCAGATGGAGACTGAGAATAAACTGTGCTTCAAGTGAGCCTATAAGTGGGCTGTACTGTGCACTGCAGTGCTCGGGGAAACCAGTCTGCTCTCATTCTTAGCAGATGGAGGAGTGGTAAGCCTGTGCAGTTGGTTACTTGTGTGGACCTTGGGATTTCTTTTTTGTCTTTGAGTTTTCATCCTGGGGCTATTGGGTAAGAGAAAACACTCTTTATTTAAAAAAACGAAAACTGAGAAAACAAAAATCCAGAGGTAGTTTGGGGTTTTGCTTCCCTCTTGTCTGCCTGCTGTTTAGGGGTTGAGGCCTGCGGGGGTCTCTTTTGCCCCGGGGGGTGTTAAATCTGGGTGGCTGGGTCCCTCCCCCCACTTGGACCCTGCTGCGGGTACCTTTGGTTTGTGATACTCAGCGTCTGGCTCTGTCTACGGGCAGGCCGGCAGTTTGCTGTGGGGTCTGCCATGCTACTTTCTAGCCTGAGTGTCGGTTAAAAAAAAAAAAAAAAACAAGTATCACCAGAGCTTCACCGCAGTGAAGCCGCATGTGTTAAAAAAAAAACAAATAAAAAGCCCTACAAACAGAATAGCAGACTTTTTTGTTTGTTTTCTCCTTCAGCGGTTATTTTCCTTCTGCCCAGATACTTCTCCAGGGAGCCGCGGAGTTCCCACATTTTTTTCTTTCCTAGTGGTGATGTCTCGGCGCCCTAAGCGCTGCGCAGTTTGCCTACACTGGGGGTGGATGCAGCACCAAGTTGGTATGTGGGGAGTCTGGGCAGGCAAGCTATGCTGACTCCTCACATACCAACTCCCCACTCAAGTGAGCCCATTCGGGTGGTTGCCTTGTTTTTGGCGGGAACCGCCACCATTTTGTCTCTGGCCTTTTCTGCCTTGGGGTCTCTGCCCCTTCGGCCTGACACCGCCTAGTGCTTCGGGAGTTGATTTTTTCCCCCGGAATTTGTTTTGGCCATGTAGGCCTTTTGCCTGGAGCAAACTAGGGCTGCCCCGCAGGAGGGAGCTGTGCTTCAGGGAGACTCCTCTTCCTCTCTCCCCCCCCCCCCCCCTTCTAAATGCAAGCATGGAGAATGGGAGGAGGAGGACCTCCTGGGACTGTTCTTCTCAGAGGTTGGAGGCTTTACCTGGCTTGTCTGAGGAGGAGGATCTCGGGGACTAGGAGCAGCCAGGGGAGGGACAACTCCTGGCAGGAGGAGCTGCCTTTAGGGGAGGATGCCTCGGTTGTTCACATTTTCCATCGGGAGGAGCTGCAGGAACTGATTTTCCAGGTGTCTTCCATGCTGCAGTTCGAGGAGTCTCCCTGGAGGCTCCTTAGATGTGGCTTCCTTAAGGGGGTTCGCAGATCCTCCTGCTGTTTCCCCCATGCACCAGGACATTTGAGATGTTATCCAGACGCAGTGGGCTTCTCTGGAAGCCCCCTTTTCGGGTTGCAAAGTCCATGGTTCGTCTTTATCCCATTCCAGAGCAGGATCTGGAGTCCTTGCGTTCCCCCATGGTGGACACTAGTCTCTGCAGTCACCAAGAAAAATACGGGGCTCATGGATGGTGGCTACACCCTTGGGGAACCCCAGGATCGTTGACTGGAAGCGCTGCTTAAGCAAAGTTTTGATGTTGCTGCCTTGGCTGATCAGGCAGCTGTTTGTGGGGGTTTGGCAGACTGGGCATGTTTTCATTGGACAGAGTTGCATGATTGGTTCGTAGTGGATCAGGAGGCCACCACATTGAAGATGGGCGCCTCCTCCTTATCAGATGCCTTGTATGATCTGCTCTGTGCGTCCTTTAAGTCTGTAGCTCTTAGTATAGCAGCCTGGTGGTTGTTGTGGTCCGAGGCTGGTCGATTGATGCGGCGTCCAAGTCTAAATTGAGCAGGTTTCCCTTCCGAGGCTCCCTGTTTGGTGAGGATCTGGATAAGTTGGTCAGAAGTCTAAGGGAGACTAACCAGGTTATTTTCGAAAGAGAAAGACGCCCATATTTCGACCCAAATCGGGAGATGGGCGTCTTTCTCCCGTGTGTGACCAAATCGGTATAATCGAATGCTGATTTTGGTAGTCTTCAACTGCATTCCGTCGCAGGAACGAACAAAGTTGACGGGGGCGTGTTGGAGGCGTGGCGAAGGCTGGACTAGGGCGTGGTTATCGGCCGAGGAGAGATGGGCGTCTTTAGCTGATAATCGAAACAAGAAGGGCGTTTGGATGAGAATTTGGACCCTTTTTTTTTCAGGTCCAAGTCCCAAAAAACTGCCCCAAACTGACCAGATGACCACCGGACGGAATCGGGGATCACCTCCCTGACTCCCCCAGTGGTCACTAACCCCCTCCCACCAAAAAAAAAACACTTTAAAACTCTTTTTTCCAGCCTGTATGCCAGGCTCAAATGCCATACCCACCTCCATGACGCAGAATGTCAGCTTTTCCCTGATTCTGATGTGGGTCTTGGGTGAGTGTGACACCTTTTTCTGTTAAGGGCACTGCAAGAGTCCCAATCAGCAAATGCATTGTGGTGGGTGTACTGTATGGGGCTCCGTGATTCCACTAGCTTGTGTTAAATGCTCACGATGTTGGTATTTTGGTAGGCTCTACTCCCATGGGCTTTTCCCTCTGCTTACTAGATCAGTGTGCGCCCTGTTTTGTTTCCGGTAGTCCATGAGGTAGTGGCCAATTTTGTAAGCCAGTTTTAGCTGCCTTTCATGTGTTACCCACTTTACTGAAAGTGGGCATTGTACAGCATTCTGCCAGCTCTGACCTACTGCTAATCTCAGTACCAGGGAGAGACTTTGCAGGAGGGGCACAACCTCTGATCTGCAGTTAACTGTGAGTAAACGTGCTTATTCCAATAAAGGACGTTTTCGGAGACATTAGTCTTCAGGTGTCAACTGGTGGTGCCGAGGTTCTACAGCAGCAACAAGTCCTAGAGGCCTGGAGCACTTTTAGTGGGTACCACAGTGCACTTCAGGCAGGCGGACCAAGGCCCATCCCCCCCTACCTGTAACACTTGTGCTGGTAAATGGGAGGCCTCCAAAACCCACTGTACCCAGATGTAGGTGCCCCCTTCACCCTAAGAGCTATGGTAGTGTTGTACATTTGTGGGTAGTGGGTTTGAGGGAGAGGGCTGGGGGCTCAGCACCCGTGGTAAGGGAGCTATGCATGTGGCAGCTGTTTCTGAAGTCCACCGCACTGACCTCTAGGGTGCCCAGTTGGTGTCCTGGCATGTCAGGGGGGCCAGTGTGCTACGAATCCTGGCCCTCCCACGACCAAATGGCTCGGATTAGGACGTTTTTGAGCTGGCCGGTTTTAGTTTTCATTATCGCCTAAAAAAAAAAAAAAAAAAAACGCCCAGCTCAGAAACGAACAAATCCTGGCATTTGGTCCGTACAAACCGTATTTTCGAAACAAACAAGATGTCCGGTTTTTTTTCGAAAATACGGCCTCTGTCCCGGAGGAAAGTGACGTCACCGGGCAGCATGGACACCTGAAAAGCTAGCTCCGGTGGCCTCGCGGCAAAAACGATCGCGTTCGCGATCCAAAGCTAAGCTGGAAAGCTAAAATTGACGGCAGCACTAAAGCGGGAACTCGTACCACGAAAGCGCATGAATTTTCGCCGAACTGTGGCTGATCTTTCAAGGTTTGCATTCGCCGGAGGCGCGACCCCGATAAAAAACAAAATGGCCGACGCACGGAAAAATAAAGAATTGACAGAGAAAGCAAAACCCCAGGAGCCAACGCTGGAACAGCGATCGGTAACAGAACTCACAGAAGAAGAGCAGCCCAGCCTGCAATTATGCCTGCAAAACATCAGCGCTGACCTCAAGGCACTGCGAGCTGAGGTAGCTAAGTTGGGCACAGACTTGCGCGACGAGATAAGAGAGCTGGGAGTGCGGCTAGAGGACACGGAGGCCCAAGTGGAAGCCCACAGCGAGGCCCTTGGCTCGATGGACCAACATATCACTGAACTCCGGAGCGAACAGCAAATATACAAGATAAACTGGAAGATCTGGAGAATCGGGGACGCCGCAACAATTTGAGATTTCGAGGCCTACCGGACACACCTCTATACCAGGACAGTGAGCAAGTAGTACAAAAAATAATACAAGAACTGTTCACACAGAACGGGGCCAATATGGAACCTGAGGCAGTGCAATTGGAGAGGGCACACCGGGCACTGGGACCGGTAAGAAATAATAGACCCAAAGATATCATTGCCTGCTTCAGTAGCTACAAACTAAAGGAACAAATACTGAAACTGATGCGACAAACTTCAGACTTTAAATGGGATTCCTACCATGTTGAAATATATCAGGACTGGCAGCGGCGACGCTGAGAAGGAGAGGGGATTTGCGGCCATTCACGAGATATCTTAGAGAGCAGAAGATCCAGTACAGATGGCGGCACCCCTTCGCTTTGGTATTCTATAAAGATGGCAAACAACATCAGATTCAGTCTCTTTTGGAAGCCAGAGCAGTATGCCCGGAGTCCGCAGATGAGAGTGACAGGCGGGAGGCCAGTTCGGGAGCAAGACCAAACTCCCGCTCCCTCCCACCAAAATGGCAACGAGTGGGAAACGGCCGGAAAAGACTACAAACAACAATCGGCCTCAAAGATCACCTGACGAGGCACAAACTTTATATTCGGGAAAGTTATTACCTTTAAAATTGTTGCTGGATGTTGAAAATGTTGAGCAGAATTCCAGCTTTTGGACAAGAGGTAGTTATGATGTGTTTTTGTTGTGGGGCCCCGGGCAGGGCCAGCTGTTCCTTCCTCTCTGAATAGGCACCCATAGAGATTCTGTTTGGGATGCCTAAAATGTATGGGGGAAAGTGGGGAGGGGGGGGGTACAGGGGGGAGTAATGAGAAATAGAAGCAAACCATGTATGTCTCTAGCAGCAAATAGGACACAAGTTATGAATAAAGTAAAAGCGCTGAAGCAGGGAGGATGGATGTATAGTAAGAGGTAATGGGAGATATTAAATGCATGTCACTCAATGTCCGAGGGCTGAATATACCTAGGAAACGGCAGTTACTGTTCCGGGAATTGAGGCGGCTTGGGGTAGATATAGGGATGATACAAGAAACCCATTTAAAGCCCAGACATGAATATCTATGTGCTAATAAGAATACCCTCTCATATATTTCGCCTCCAATATAGATAATACGAAAAGCAAAGGGGTCCTGATAGCATTCTGTAGTGGCAAGAATTGGGAGGTACAAAAGGTTATCAAGGATAAGAATGGGAGATATCTGTTAATTGTTTTAACAATGGGGGGGAAGACCTACACACTGGTGAACATATATTGCCCTAACACTAAGCAGGGAGACTTCCTCTCGGATCTAGATCAGATACTGCTACGGCATTTGGAGGGTTCTCTCCTGATAGGTGGTGATTTCAACCTCACTCTGCATCCACTACTAGATAATACGACACGTAATGCGAACTACGCTAAACAAGACAGGCGACACCTCACGAGTTTATAACACGATGGCAACTTATTGATTTATGGCGAAGGGACAATCCATCCCAGCGAGCTTATACATATTTTTCCACAGTGCATCAGTCCTCTTCTAGAATAGACCTATGGATGGGGGATGCATCTCTGTTAGGGGTGGTGGGGGAACACACTATACTACCTCATACATGGTCGGACCACTCTCCGGTGCTATTAACAATCAAGGGGTTAGACCCTAATAAAACAAAACGGCAGTGGCGCTTGGACGATGCTTTATTGGCGGATCCATCTAATATTTCCCAGATAGAATCGGCCATCCAGGATTATATCCTATTCAATGATAATGATGAGGTCTCCCCAACTGTGCTATGGGAGGGCTTTAAAGCAGTAATAAGGGGCCATCTGATCGCACTGCGGGCGAGGAGATGGAAGGAGAGATGTGCTAGAGAAAGGAATTACGCCAACAACTCCTACAGACGGAGACACTGTTGCAAGAAGGAATAGATCAAAATCCGCTGAAACTGAGGGGGCAGGCACACAAAATCCGAACTCAGATACATGAACTGGAACTAGCAGATCTGGCAGAAAAACTACAGAGGGTACGCCAACAACATTTTGAATTTGGTAACAAACCTAGCAGACTACTAGCCCATAAACTGGCCCAACATGCTAGCAGAACCTGATAGGGGGCCTACGGGATGCAGGGGGAGTGGTGCACTCAGAACCCGAGTTTCTAGATGCAGCCTTTAGTGGATATTATAAGACCTTATATAGTGATACAACAAGCTGTGCAACTGAAGAGATTAGTAATTATCTGGAGGGCGTGGAGCTCCCGCGGCTCCCCGACATAGCAAATCAGGTACTGGGGGAACCCATAACGCAAGAAGAGATAGAACAGACGATTCATGGGCTCTCTGTGCATAAAGCTCCAGGGCCAGATGGCTTACAAATAAATTTTATAAAACTTTTCAAAAACAATTGGTCCCTCTGCTGCTCCGGGTGTTTAACTCTTTGGATAGGGCCAGGGCATCCCACCTACATGGAATCTGGCTACAATCACGGTTCTCCCTAAACAAGGCAAAGATCCCCAGCTGTGTAGCTACAGGCCTATCTCTTTGTTGGGAGTAGATTATAAAATATTTTCCAAAATTATGGCCACTAGGCTCCAGAAATACCTCCCACAGCTTATACATGAAGACCAGGCGGGCTTTGTACGAGCGCCAGACCTTTGACAACATTAGGAGAGCGCTACAGGTTATTCAGGGGGCCCAAATACTTACATCTCCCCTTTGTATTTTGTCCTTAGATGCAGAAAAGGCCTTTGATCGGGTCGGCTGGTCATTTCTCTTCGCAGTGCTTGAGAAGTTTGGGGTGGGGGGACGGTACGTGGAATGGCTGTCTCTTATATATGAGAATCCGAGGGCAGCGGTGCGGATCAATGGGACATTAACTAACTCCTTTCCCCTGCAGGGGGCACCAGACAGGGTTGTGCACTGTCGCCACTTCTGTTTGCCCTAGTAATGGAACCCCTGGCATCGAGGATTAGAGCACATGAGAGAATAAGGGGTCTTATGGGGGGGGTATTGAGACGAAAATTCTATTATTTGCAGACGATGTCCTACTTCTGTTAAAGGACCCCCTGGTTGCATTCCCCGCTTTGGAGAAGAAATACAGGCATATGGGGCGGTGTCCGGCTTTAAAATTAACTTTACCAAATCCGAAGCACTTGATATAAACTACCTGACACAGTCCTGGAAACATTGAAGACACAATTCCCATATAGGTGGGCTAAAAGTTTGTCAAATATCTTGGGGTCAGTTTACCACGCCGAATGGAGGAGGTATTTGAATATAACTTTCCAAGTAAGGTGCGAGAGCTCTTTAGGGACCTAGAGCGTTGGGAGGGATTGACACTATCCTGGGTGGGTAGTTAACGCTGTCAAGATGATGATGCTCCCGAAGCTGCTGTACCTATTCACGGCCCTCCCAATCGAAATACCAGCTGCCTTTTTCAGAGGCTTACAGGGCAGGGTGTTCTCATTTATATGGAAGAAGAGACCACCTGGGTAAAGCGAGAGATGATGTATCAATTTAGAGATCGGGGAGGCATGGGGGTTCCCCAATTCCAGATGTATCAGACTGCAGCCCACTTACGAATTTTAGCAATCTGGCTTCAGAATACAGGGAAACTCTGGACAGAGGTAGAACAAAGCTGGTTGGAGCCCTACCCACTTCGTGCAATACCATGGTTACCTAACCCCACACTCTGGGCATTAATTAAAAGAAGTCCCCTTCTCCTGCAGTGGCCACTAACAATTTGGTACAAGGTTAGGAAGCAGTTTTTTCCAGAGCGTAAATATTTCAAACATACATTTCTTAGATTCGCCCCCCAATTTGGGCCGGGTAGATCAGATAAAGTATATAAGGAATGGGAAGATTGGGGACTCTGTGAATTAGGACAAATGTGTGAGGAGGGTGCGGTCCCACCCTACTCGGAACTATGCCAAATACACGGGCTCTCTCCCTTGCAATCCTTTTATTATTATCAAGTACAGCACTTTATCAAAAATAAAGCAAGGGAGGAGCTGGAGCTAGCCGAGACACAGCTAGAGATAGGGATGACAAAAGGGGGGAACAGGGGGGGCATCTCAAGAATATATAAGGCTTTGTTGGCCCGAGAAGATCCCGTAGAATATTACATACATAAATGGGAGGTGGCAATAGGGACAACATATGATCCCGCACTGTGGGGAAGGGCTCTCAAATCCTTGCTTAGGGTATCGATCTCTAGTGCTATGATAGAAAATGGGCATAAGATGTTGTACGGTTGGTACTATACCCCAAGCCGCCTGGCCAGGATGTTTGGGACAGGTTCCTCCCAATGCTGGCGGGACTGTGGAGAGGAAGGTGATATGTACCATATATGGTGGTCCTGTGTATATGCATCTAGATTCTGGATGAAAATAGTGGACTTTGTAAATTTAGTGACGACCGCACAATACCAGCTGAAAGCGGAACACTGTCTACTTCACTTAAACCACCAGTGATTCCGTCACACGTCCACCAGTTTGCCACTCAGGTGTTTGTGGCGGGCAGGCTGGTGCTGGCGGCATCCTGGAAAAAACCTAGCCTACCGGACATTCAGTGGTGCTGGAAAAACTGAACTACATCCACTTAATGTCTAAGCTGACAGCGATGAGTAAAGGGCGCTTAGCCCAACATAGGAAGATATGGGAACAATACAACACTTGGTCCGCAACAGCAGCGCAGTAACAGAGACTTCAGGACTGTTAAAGGGACAGTGGGGGGGGGGGGGGGGGAGAGGGGAGGGGGGGGGGGATCTACAGGAGGTAGTTATGATAGGACCATTACTGTAATATGCAACTGTTCTTCAAGATATCCTGTTACATGACAGAAAAGTCTTAAATTTTGTTTTGTATGGTTCTGAAAATTATATAAATAAAAAACTTAAAAAAAAGAAAATACGGTCTGTCCCTCCTCTTCACGTACCCGTTTTTGGACATAGACGCCCATGGAGGTAGGCGTTCGCGTTCGATTATGCCCCTCTAAGGTTTCTCGGCTTCCAGTGGTCAAAGGCATGTCCGGGAATCTAGGTTTAGGGAGGCTTGTCACTATAGGCCAGGTAGAAGAGTTGGTCCTTAGCGTAGCAGTCCTTTGGGGGGGGGGGGGGGGAAACAAGACTCCGGACATTCAGCAGCTGGCTCCAGCAGACCTGCACAATGAAGGTGTCGGGTCGTTG